>NC_043999.1:18390495-18665495 GCF_902150065.1 Myripristis murdjan
ATTTCAGAAAGTCTAGATGGAAAAGAGAAAAAGAAAAAGAAAAAAAATATGATTTGGATATGGATATGATTTTTGCAAATCATATCCAAACCACATTCTTTTACTCTGTACATTTATCCTGCTTCCACTCTGGAAAGCCACTTCACCAGCATTTGTCGTTACCAGAGCAACCCATGCAGAAACTGTAGATTAGTGATGTCCAAAGTGAGATCTGATCTGATCACTTGCAATAACAGCGCTGATGGCCTATCTTAAAGATCTGATTTGAGAAACAATTCTGATTTGCCTGCAGTCTCAACAAGGCCTAATAGACTTTGAATGTTGCTGTCTGTTTCTGTGCACGTGTATGGTGAATAATTAGAATATTAGTTACCTTTAATGTTATTCTGCAAATTTTCACTCTCCCTCTCTGTCTCGTATTTCCCTCTGCAGTTGTATACATGAATAAACCATAAACAGCAGTAAAAAGAAAAAAAAATCAAGGAGGCCTGAAGCAAGTATCTGTCCATTTATAAAATGGACATAATCCACATGGTTCAACCCATAAGCATCATAAATACATTACAGTGGGATACATAAATGATATGACCGAGGGGAATGTCTGGCCTATAAGAGTAGCAGAGAATGATTATCTCTTTCACAAACACAAATACACACACACACACACACACACACACACACACACATAGCCACACATAGCATAGATACTGTACTGTCGATAGGTGGACAGATACATAGACAGATAGTTCAGTTTACTTGCACTGTAATAAAACATGGAAGCAAGATCATAAAAAAGTGGTAAAACATGACAATAAAAAAAGGAAAAAAATAGAGGGTGGTGAGACAGATTTGGCGGAGAGAAGAAAAAAGGGGTGTAAGGAAGAGAGAAAATGAACAGGCGAGCGAAAATGAACAGGAAACGATGAGAGGGAATGACAGAGAGGGAGAGAATGGGAAAAAAATGAAAAGAAATAAATCAATGAACCTATTCTGTGGCTGCCACAGGGTAATGAAAGCTATTTATTAGCCCATTTTCTCTCTCTCCCTCTCCCTCTTTCTTCCTCTGTCCTTCAATAACTTCCCCTCTCTTTCGCTCTACTTGTCCTTCCTCCCGCCCCCAGCATTGATACTCCAATCTTCTCTCGCTAAACACTAACAATTCCATTTAACACAACAAAACACTCGTTCAGAGGTAACATTTGCTCCACTCCTTTATTTTATCAATTTTCCCTGTCATCTGCATACCAGCTGAGGGGTCATCTACCGCAGGTGGGAGTCATGTTGTTTGACATCAACTTCACCCGTTCAAATCCTTTATCAATTCCAATGGATATAACTTTTCTAGAACAACTAGATCTATGATTACTGTCATCTGACACCCAAACACACAAATTTGTTTAACTGGATGTCTATAAGCCAATCACAGAAACATACCTTCTTTTTCAGTAGCCACTGTCAGCCATAAGGAAAGGAGGAAATGTAAGCCACATTTTATCTGTTAATCGTACAGCTAAATTACATAGTCTGTGTTTAAACTGTGTTTAAAGTTGTGTTATATACTTCTACATGTAAAAACAATAATGAAAGATTTATTGCTTTTACTCAGGTTTTTTTTCAAAAACATCCATCGACAGAAAGGTAGGGGGGTCTGAATGTCTCCAGAGGAAACAGGGAAACAGGGACCTGATTAGGGAAATACTAGTTGGATTTATTCTGACTGTTCTGATTAGATTTTCTAATGATACAATCAGCTTATAATGCATCCTACTGATTAATTAACTCAGGAAGCTTTGAGCATAAGACTTTCTGGAGACACTTCAGAAATTTAGGGGTTTTTAACAATGATTTTGTTAAAATAATACAAAATGTATATGTAGTATATTTTAAAGCATCACTTTAATCATTGATATGAGTTAACCATTCACATGAAATAAATACACTCATGTTTTTTGTTGGAAAAGGGTCTCTTCAGACTATTTATTGTCATTTTACTGTTTGGTGGATTCTCACACTCAGATTATTTATCCATTGGAATGGACAGAAAAACACACACAAGTATCCAATTCAGTAAGTATTCAATTTGTGTACCATTTTTTTTTTTTATTGGTAATGATTTATGAGTGCATTCAGAGTAGAATTCCACCATTACAATATATGCATAGATAGATAGACAGAAAACAACTGCATCCTGTCACTGTGCACAAGGTTATTTGTTGTAAATATAACTAATGGCAAAAATATCCATTTTGATTCATCTACCACACCATAAATACATAAATTCTCCATATTACTAGCCATAAGGCATCAAGCAGGTACTACATTTTCTTGTCGCCGGTGCGATATGACAGCAGTTTTATTAAAATTTGTCAGTGAATCTATAGGCTTACATGGGATCTCATATATGGCCTTGATATCTTACTGCCCCCAGCCATGAGAAGCTTAGCAAGGCAACTTCACACAATTTCTACTCAGTTTGCAGCCAGCGCGTTAGTGTACCAATAATGTCTCTCGGAGCATTCTGAGAGACGTTATTGGGGTTTTTCTGTCCACACTGACTTGACTGTCAGAACCATTAATATAAGGCGAGTTTATTTGAAAGCCCAAACCATAACAGTGAGATTCCTGAGAGGTTTCTCTATTTTTGGCCTGTTTGGTAAAGTCTGGTCATTTGGTTTGAGTATTCTGCACATTCTGCAGGCAATGGACCAACATGCTATAATAATAACAAAGCTTACTCCAAACAAACTGCTGTGGCACTGTTTTCTGCAGCTGATATGTTCCCCATTCTGCAAAACAGACACTGTTTACAGTACTTTGTATAGTATGTGAGTTGGCAGATGTGATTGTGTATTATATTAAGAAGGTAGGAGGTTTACTGTTATCAGGTCTACAGCGCAAACCTTTACTAAAACTATGTGACTGCCAAATTTGAGGATTTCCTGCTACAAACAAACAAACAAACAAAGAAACAATAACTAAATACATAAATAAATAAATAAATAAATACAATGAATACAATGAATGAATGAATACTGATATCGGTATTAGCCTCAAAAATCCAGTATCACTCTGAGTGTCCAGCGTCCCTTATATATTTGTTAGGCTGACTTCATATCATATAGGACAGACAAAGGTGGGTGGATGTTTACAATGCCTATGTAAATATTTGCACTCAAGGGATGTGTTTGTGTGTGTGTCACTTGATCTTCTATGTGCCACGGTCCATTAAATGCACCTGTAGTGATCACAGTTTGTCAGAATTTTGCTTTTATCTTTATGGGAAATAAAGTCCTGTAACCTCCTGATCTCTCTGCGAGAATGGATTGAACTCTGCAGGGTGAACGATATCAAGAACTGCATCTCAGCTTTGAATGCATTGTGGAGTTGTTTTAGCACTGATGCTAAATCACTAACCATTATACTGAACTAATTTTAATGAGTGGCAATGAAAAGTAAAGTGAAACAAAAATGCTCAACTTTACTGCCTGTATATTGATGGTCCATTCTAGGGGCTATTTCCGTCTTATAGCCTTGTACAGTCCTGTTTTCATTTGAGAGCATGGTCAAATGTTTGCCAAGCTAAAACACTAGCTGTACATTTTGGACCTGTTGCATTAAGAATGAATGGGTAACTGAAGTGAAAGCATTGTTTTATTGGAGATTTGACCCAAGCTTAAATGGGATTTAAACCTAAAATTATGACAGTGTCTACACATACCAAACATTATACACAACATTTAGTCTGAACAGAGCTATAAATCAAATGGATCACAGAGGGGATGATGGGACTAACTAGTTTGTGCTCTGTATGGCAATGAGAAACAGAAATACAACACAAATACATATAATGTCTGAACACACTACATGCAAAAACAACCTTCACGTCAGAAACTTCACTTAGAGTATAAAGACAGCAATGTACAAATGAATATATGATTGACTCGACAAACACAATTTCGCTCTCTCTGGATTTAAAGACAATAATGTTCCAACAATTCAACTTCAAGCAGTGATTCCAAATGTATCAGTCCAATAACATTATGAATTCATGGGGGAAAAAGAACTCAAGTTCTTCTATTTTCATAAATATGTAAAACAATCCATCCGAGTTTGTAAATATGGAATCCCAACCCTGACATACTGATAGATGAATCAATATATCGAGAACTAAACGCAGAGAAATATCAACAAATACATGAAAATATGAATATATAAACTCTTGACTTAGCAGCAAAAATAAAACTGCCAGTAAACACAACTCAAAGATTTATTTTTCAGCAATAAATTCAGTTCATTATTTATTGCCATGCATGGATTTATCACTTCCCTCAGCATCAGGATAATTTTTTTCCTTCAGCATATGCTAACAAGGACTCATCAGTCGAACCTTAGCGGGCTATACTTGACTTGACGGTTTGGTCGATGTCACATTACCTGACCAGTCAGACCCATGTAACACCCCAGTATAATTACAAAAGTTGTCTCCTGATGACAACAGAAGAGTTAAATCAAAGGGGCATTTGACTTATGATGGTGAGTGAGGGTCTTGTTTCTCTCTCCACAATGCATTCATGACAATGTAAACACAAAACAGTTTGGGAAAAAGCTGATGTTCTGCATGTTCTGTAGCCTACCAGCCAGATTTCCCCCGACACTGCATTTCGTCATAGTTTGCTGCCTCGGTAATGCAGATGATTTAAAGCTGATACTGCAGGTAAGCTTTATGAAGAAGAGGCGTAAACATGGAGAAAGACCAATTAACCTCAGGAGATTATCTACATAATCAGAGTTTGGTGGGTTACTTAAAAAAAACAATTATATTAATTAAAGGATGCCAGTTACCTCATCAAAATTGCAATCAGCAACGTTATAAATCATATTATCTCATTTAGTTCAGTTACATTCAGATTACTTTGCGACATCTGAGGTGTACAGATATGAAATAGTAAAAAAAAATATTAAGAGCTGAAAGATTATTTAAGGTTTGCATACAATTTTTGTCTCTGAAGCCACGTTTAAAAAAGATGTAGGACACCTGTCACCTGTTTTAGGGCGTTTTCACACCTGAAAGTCCGAACCAAGGTCCGAACCAAACTCCGCAATTCTGTTACATTGTAACACAGTTGGTCCGGTTGGTTTGGTTTCACACTGCAAATAGAGTAACAGACTTTACAAGACAAACATACAGGGGAAATTTATTCTTCTCATTAGAGGACGCATCAACTCCCCATGCACTTCGGCGGCTCATTTTGCTTTGGTTACGCTGAGTTGTTGGGCTGGCCGGCATCTGACATCAGTATTACTTCCTGTTTACAGAAAATGAATGGAGCAAGCCAGAGCCGGCTTTGGGCATAGGCGGTATAGGCAGTTGCCGAGGGCGCCATCTGTTGGAGGGGCGCCGCTAGCGGCCGGAGGGGCACCGGCAGCGGTTGTTTACCGGAGGGATACCCGCAGGATTTTATCGGCGTCATAGGTAGAGTCGTCGGCGACATAGGTAAAGCCGGCATTGGAGCGAGCCATCTTTTTCCCGTTCTAATATTTTTGCTGGTATATTGCTACCAGCAGCACCAAGTTAATGAGCAATACATCAGAGTAACTGCTATTCGCAAGATGAGCCTCCTCATCATGCGAAAACTTTATCGAGAGGAGGAGAAAACAGCATACAGTCCTGCGAGTTATGGCAATGTGTATTCCGGAGAGAAGGTGAGTGTGGGAATATTTTTTAAAGAGATGAGCTGTCAGTAGTGATGTATTAACTTGTCTTTATAGTGCTATACATTTTACCGTGTGACACTTTTCATTCAGCATAATAACGGACACGAGTCGACTAACGTTGCGCCTTGCATATCACAGCAACGTTTAACGTTAGCAGCTAAAGTTAGCATGCCGTCAGAGATGCATAACCATGGTAACCAGCTGGTTAGCGTGACGTAACTTCCAAAAACTTCCTGTCATTGATACGAAAATCCGAACCATACAAACAGTTGTTTTCACACTGCAGAAGGTCCGAACCATGGTTCGTTTGGTCCGGACCGAGACCACCTCTTTTGGTCGGACCAAATTTTGGTCCTTTGGTTCGGACTGTGGTCCGCGGCAGCTTTCACACCTGTAATTTAGGTTCGGATCAAACTGAAAAGTCCGAAAGTCCGGACCAAACGAGACAGGTGTGAAAACGCCCTTAAGTAGCCTTCAGAATTTGCCACTTTCATGTACTTGTTAGTACCCCCACATTTTGTTGTACTAAGAATGTATAACGTTACAGGTATACTATTATGATGTAACCACTCTTTTTTGCCATCTGCACATCACTGGGTGCTTCCTTGCAGTATTTGTTTTAGTATCTACACTTGTTTTAATGATAAAAATAGATAAAACTGTATTCAATAGATGAAGACTAAACTCAGTGTTATTAATAGAACTATATTAACAGAACACTGAAAGGTTCAGATGCACAAGCAGTCAGGCAGATATGACAGCAGGACTATATATTTTCCACTGGCTGCCACTTACTGTCTAAAAGTAGGAAAATTGAGAAATTAGTGCCAGCGTGGTGTATGAAGTGGTTTTGTGTGTGTGTGCGTATGTGTGTATGTGTGTGTGCCTGTGTGCTCGATTCGTGTACAGCACTGTGTTGCATGCCAACAGTTCACAGTGTGAACAGATGTTAGTCAGCAACACCCTGGGTTCCCTCTACCACAGTCAGGCATTTTTAGGGTCCTCAGCTCTGCGGAGGAGTCCGCAGAGATGCCTGAATTGCTTTATCGAGCGGAACACAACTAAGGACACGCAGGCTCGCAGTGGCTGCCAAGAACACACACTGGCACACATACACAAACATAGCATGCATTCAAGCCTATATACAAACCCACACATGCAGACGATACAAAAACACACACTTGCAGTAGAAATACACAAACGCACACACCCACAAAGCAGCTGGGTACCAGGTAACATAAACTCTTGGCCCAGACAGGTATCTAACAAAGTAATGGACCTGTCGCTGGGCGAATGGTGTCTGTAATTTAAAGTCCACAGGAACACTTGTATGAGAGAATATGGTGGTCAAAAAGCTCATGACAGGAGAAAACACAGCTTTTTCTCTATTTCTGTGGATGCTGCTCAGTGAGGAGAAGAGACAAGGCTTGGAGACAGGAAAGGAGACGACAAAAGATGAGATGTCAAAAAGAGAGTGTATCATGAATATAAAAGAAACCCAGGCTTTGTCTGTCAACTGCCTGTTCTCCTACCAATCTACCTTTCTGTCTAAATACCTCGCTACCTTCTTACTGCTTGCCTGCATTCCTCCCCACATCTTTCGCCTGTGCTTCATTTCAACACCTATTCGCACAGAGCTAGTCACAGCACACTATATTTAGCTGCTGCCTGTCACTGAGACTCTGATGAAGGAGAGGGAAATGAGTGGTGATGTTGGAGAGCATGGGAAAGGTTAGCGCTGTCTCTTTGAATAGCACCAGACTCTTTCTGATCAATTCACGGTGATATCACAGACACTAATATCTATACTTAGGCCAGGAATAAAACACAGACCTTGCTGGAATCAGCATGAAGGATGCTGTCAATCAAAGTGGAAGAAACTGAACAAACAATTAAATAAATAAAGCTGGCAGCCTCAGAGGTGAACTGTCATGTGTGTGTATGCATGCACACATCCAGAGGAAGAAGAAGACAAACGCACATCACACATTTTAGTTGACAAGCATTGACAAATTTGAATGCCACACGGGAGTGGATGCACACTCAGTGGCATACAGTGAGCTGTCAGCAGACGAAGGCTTACCTAAGCCAGTCCTTTATATCTGATGTGATAATCATAAGATGACGCAACCGTGAGACAGCAAGCCCAACAGCAGACTGGCACTGGCTACTGCAGACTAATGCCAACACATGCGCACACACACATATGCAGGCAGGCACATATTCACACAGAAACATTTACACAAGCATTTGCACACACATATACGCAAACTACAAAATACCATGATGAAGTGCTGCAATGAAAAGCAATTTTATAGATGTTTTTTGTCTGTTTTGTTTTACAGATTGTTAATTTTCATTCCCATTAAGAATTAGGCTACTTGAGTTTTCACTGCTGAAGGGCACTGCGTCACAAAAACAAACCTGCAACTGTCTAACTCCATGGTAACTCATCTTCAACCTACATCTTAAAACAGAACTCCCTCTTTACAGTTTAATCTACATTTCCACTAAAAAATAAATGAACTATATTGCAATATTTGTCAAAATAATTGGAATTTACCATATCATTCAGTCACAGTATCAGCATAACCAAAGCAATAGGACACACATTTTTGGTTCAAGAAGGAAAGAAAAAACCTCTTTTGAGGAGGAAAAAAAAAACATGTATGAGTCTAAGTCAAGTGGCATCAGACAGAGAGTCTTGGCTCTCTGCTTTCTTAGCTGCAGGGGAGAGAGTTCCTCTCATTCGCAAGTATTGATTGAACTGTCCAAGATCATGGGAATAATATATGTGAATTCCATTTGGAGTGTATTTTTCCCTTAACTGCCTGACACTGGGCTAACAAGCCAAACAAATCAGAGAGTCAAGTCAGGAGTAACTAACAAGAGGAGAACGGTTTGACAGACAAGCTGAAACCGTCTGCCAAACATGGGAAAAATCAATGAGTAAAATAAATATCTGAAAACCTGGCTCTAATTGATAATGCTGCTGTAAAGGTCTTTACTAACTATTTAGGTAGGCTGTAATTTATTCAGAGCCAAAAATCCTTAAACCAATTACAAATTCATCTTGAAGTATGTTAATTAACTTAACAAACACACTGTGATAAATTGGAGTTTGAAACTAGGCATACACACCAAATATGAATGCAGTTACACCAAAGGCCATCTGGGTATGTCTGGGGTACAGCTAAATCTACTAATGTGACAAGTCTCTCTATATAACTGGTAGCATTACGAAGCTATTAATTCTCACCATCTTACAGTCTCAGCAGCAGAGACTGTTAATTATCTAAAAGGCAGTGCAGCTGAAATCACAATAGGCTATAAAACATACAAAACAGACATTTGAATTTTGGTTGACTGACAGTCTAATAATATGTCGTCTGGATTAACAAGTGGGAGTCGAGTGTGTACAGAGAGGAATGTGATGAAGAGAGACACTAAAGTCGTACGTACTGTCTTTGCTTAAACACCCTTCTGTTTTGACTGGGAGCCAACTGGAGTGTCAAAGATTGGCTCCAATATGTTTGTTTCTGCAGTAGTAAGAGTACGTTAGATGAGAGCTAGTGTGCCGAGTTATTTCTGACTGAGTGAGCTCTTGCTACAAATGCAAGAAGCATTTTTTTTTTTTATTATTTCAATATGTTTTAAAGCTATTAATTACTTGGTTATTCTTGTAATGTTTGAAAATAGATTAGCAAAGAGTAATGGTGGGAATCTGCATGTGAATTAATTATTCATGATGTGAAAATACACATTCGATTTGCATGTGTTGTGTCCCAGCAACAGGGTGAAAAATACTGGGGATGTCTGTATATTAATGTGGTAGAAAGCCCAGCTCACCAAGGCCATTGTATAAGTAAATTCAATAGGTTTAATTTGAAACTGAATCTGATTGTCAGGTATTTCAAAAACATCATTATCGGAGCATATGGGGAGGGGAGGGGGGCATTCACAAAAACTCAGAAGGGAAACCTCTAAAGTCTCACCAACAAAATCTCATCTGAGGCAGAGTTAGAGTAAACAGAGCAAGTTTGGAAAGTTTAAAAGCACCTTTTTCCCGGTGCTTTCTCTCCATCTCTGTTTCCTCAGCCCCCTTAGGGTTGTGTACTTATGTAATAAGCTGCCTGAGGGAGCCAGAGAGATTCTGAATATATATCAACTCGACTCTTTGACATGACAGCTAAAGTTCATGCAAACACACACACACACACACACACACACACATAGACACACACCCAAATGTAGACACACCCACACTCCGAGTAAACTGCAAATGCTAAAAAGAGTAAATAAATAATTTATACATCTCCTAACTTTGCCCCAAACTTTACTTTTCTCAGGATTTTTATTTACAGAGAGACATACACGGAATGAGGGAAAGTCTGTATAAAAGAGAACGTGAGGGGACAGAGAGATTTAGTGAGAGAGAGAAAGAGAGTGAGAGAGAGAGAGCGAGGGAGAGAGGGAGTGAGGGAGAGCCACACACTGAGCTTTAGGCAAGAGCTGTTAGCATAAGATTCAAAATTAGCATGCTAGTCAGATATCTCCTCTACTCCATCCATCCCTCTCTCCTTCATCCTCACTCGCTCTTCCTGTTAAGAGCCCTCATTCCCTCATCTGAAAACAATTTTGGCAGTGGAAAGGTCAGACTTCTAATTGGGAAACATAATGAAGTAGTTTTGGAGCGGTCTAGGGCCGTGGCTAATATGTTAATTAATGCTGTAATTTGAGGAATGGGGTTAGAGGAAGTGTAATACCATGGCTTGACCCTGCAGTTTCTGTACCCGTGAAGCAATGTTTCTAAGAGGGCGTGTGAGTGTGTGTGTGTGTGTGTGTGTGTGTGTGTGTGTGTGTGTGTCCAAGTGTTGTCACACCTTCACCGACATTGCCAAGGGTTGTGTCCGTGTGTGTATGTGTGTGTTTGTGTCAGAGAGAGAGAGAGAATTTGCCCATAAGTTCAGTGTTGTCATACCCTCTGTAATGCCGCCAGTGTGTGTGTGTGTGTGTGTGTGTGTGTGTGTGTGTGATGTTTCCCTGCAACCTCAGTGTTGTCCTAATCCATCCAGCTGATAAATGTACCCCACAGCAGGAGGAACATTGTTGTTTTCCAGTAACAACACTCTAAGGATCTGAGAATAAAACTGCTCCACCCTGTGTGTGTGTGTGTGTGTGTGTGTGTGTGTGTGTGTGTGTGTGTGTGTGTTTGTGTAATGAAGGGATTTAATGGTGCAGTCGGCGTTAGTGTCATGACGGACTAAGATACTGCTCCATCATGCACTAAGATCAACCGTGTGCACTAATACACACACACACACACACACACGCACACTCACAAACACCCTCCCACACACCCGTAATACATATACACACCCACGGATGCACAAAATCCCACAAATACACACACACACTCACTGAAGTATGTTACCTAATGCTAGTCATATTACATCCCCTCCCACATACACACACAAAATTCTGTGTTACCTGATACTGACAGTTTTAGAATACACACACGTAAGTGCGCGCGCACACACACACACACACACACACACACACACACACACACACACACACACACACACACACACACAGTTATGTCCCGCCCACACAACTACCATACACACACACAGTGGGGACACAGTGTGTGTTACCTGATATTGCCCTCCCCCAGCTCAGGCCCAGTGCACAAACACACACACACACACACACACACACACACAGCAACTGCAACTGCAATGTCTTATCTTATTATGAGTACACACAGAGGACATGCACATTCACAGCAGAGGTTACAGCAGCAAGAAAATTTCTTACCTGGTCACGAGGTCACCCGCCCTCCAACACCAACACAATACACCCCCACCCACTGACACACACACATACACACACACACACACAGTGGAGACAAGGTACATGTATATGTTACCTGATGCTGCTCATGCTGCCTGCCTCTGATCCCAGCTTGCATCTCTCCAGCTGAGTGGCCACAATCTGACGCTCCGCCTCGAGCTCCCTGGTCAGACGCTCAAACTGAAGCTCCTGCAGAGAGAGAGAGAGAGAGAGAGAGAGAGAGAGAGAGAGAGAGAGAGAGAGAGAGAGAGAGAGAGAGAGAGAGAGAGAGAGAGAGAGAGAGAGAGAGAGAGAGAGAGAGAGAGAGAGAGAGAGAGAGAGAGAGAGAGAGAGAGAGAGAGAGAGAGACTTCATTATATTTCATTAAGATTTTATTCAGCCCTGCTGAAGTGTCACTGAATAAAATACTGAATCTCTACCAGCTCCAGAGTGACTGTTGTGTTAAAGGTGACCCTGACCCCTGACTTTCTCCCTGTTTAAGGGACAGGTTAACATGTAATTAATTTATAATTAATCTCTCTTTGAATGGGAGGACTAGGGCAACTTTTATTACTGGGGACCCTAGGCCCAGGTGTTCCAAATTTCCCATCCAATATCCCAACTCCACCTACTTGGCACCTGCAACACAAAACACAAAGACAAGCCAGCCAACCCAGCAGCCATAGGGAGGCAGGGTCCTCGCAGAAGGTGAGAAAAGATAATTTTCCCCTGGGGATCAATAAAGTATCACATCATTATGATTTCTAAGATGGAGCAAGGGTCATCAATTCTACCTCTTGAGGGCAGGCATTTGACCACAACGTCACCAAATAGGAAACAACTACAGATACCACTTTCACACCAAGCAAGCCAATTTTACACACTTTTATTCCAGGTCAGTATAAATGGGATACCCTTAAGCAAAAGACCCAACCCCCAGCTGGACCTGCTGAGCGGCTGGCAGTAGCAGACTGGTTGCACAGGGCAGCACACCCAGGTATGTTTGTGTAGAGCTGTATGAATGTGAGGCAAAGCATTGCTGAAAAACAGCGTGTGTGCTCAGAAAACACTCCCAGGATAAATTAAGATTATCCAACATAGAATATCAATGTATTTCCTACTTTCAATAATTACTAATAATTATTCAATTTAAAATCACTCTTCTCAAAAGCATGTTATTTTTTCCCCTTCCCAGAAGCATATTTACAAACTGTTTCTCTCAAATGAAACTGCCAAAAATATTAAGTGGGTGATTCTCCCACCTTGCAATATTGAGGGGAATCTAATATAGAGGCACGGGGAGACAGAGAGCTGTTAAAACTATAAATCCCTTTAATTACATGGGTTCAACACCTTGGCTGTCATGAAAAAGTCAAAGGTATGAGTAATGGTATCAGAATTGCATTCGGATATGAGTAATAAGTTGCTCTGGGACTGCAGCCTACTTGGCACAGCGGAAGTAGAGTGCTGCCAGCCGCAGGTTATAGAAACGGCTTACGCCTGGAAGACAACTACCTGACAGTTTAAATGACGTGGCATAATGAACATGAATGTGATTGACGGGTGGGAAAAAAAGGTTTGAAACAGAGTGATTGGATGGCTGTTTTGAAAATACATGAGCTTAAAGGCCGTTAATCCCATCTGCTGTGCGGCGGGAGAGGGCTGTCATAGGAGGAGTTGAAGCTCTCATCCTGAAACTAGGTTACAAACTGCAAATCTGTCTAAGGAAGATATTTTCAGTATTCCTTTGTGGAAAATGTGTCTCATGTCTGGACGGTCTTATATTCCCCGTTTTGTGCTGTATTGTTGTATACATTTGGATCAAGAGTTTGGATCAAAAATCAGATATTTCCCATATGGAAAGTCATATCTTTCTTTAGAAAAGATTGACAGCCAAAACATTTAAATGAGGCTGGTACTCTTTATAGTACATCTGTGAATTTAAGTCCTTTGTTGACAAAATGATCATATGTTTACTGTTTAGATTCTCTAGACTCTGACTATATTGAATTATAAATTAAATATAAAGGTTTTTTTAACCCCTTAAATAGATCAATAGTGTTTTGGAGTGAATCTATTTGCTTTAAGTTTATAATACTACACTATAAAAAGAAGACAGAAAGAAAGTCAATGAGAGAAACTAGAGATTAATCTTTATACCCAGCTCAGGTCTGGCACTTAGTAAAAGCTGCATTTATTTCATTTAATTCATTTGTTCCTGTGTGATTATTTTCAAAGTGCACCACATTGCAGTATTATGGTAAAGGAAGAAGCCTCAAAGGCACACTAGATAGCTAGATACACATACTGGCCGAGCTCATAAAGCGCTGGCACACTTGTTTAATCAGGCAAGTTGACTAAGAACACATTTTTATTTGCATCAACAGTCTGGGGAGTTACAGCGAGAGCGAGGGTTACAAACATACAAACACTTGTTGCTGGGAGCTGTGCAATCAGTGTGAGCATCTTCACCAGGGCGACTGGGAGTTACATGCCTTGCTCAAGGGCATCTCGCTGGTAGACACTGCGGGAGGGCAGAGTGTGTATCAGTTGAGTGTGTGATGTCATGCATTTTATGTGTCTTTAAAAGAAGAGAAAAACTGATATATTGAAAAAAGTGTAGGCTACATGTGGAGCTGTGTGTGTGTGTGTGTGCGTGCGTGCGTGCGTGCGTGCGTGCGTGCGTGCGTGCGTGTTTAAAACGAAAAGGAGAAAGACAGGGATAGAGAGAGGGTATGCTGGTTTGATTGGTTTTCTGAAAGCCATTTGAAGCTTTGAATGAGTTGATCCCCAGTCCCTATCTCAAATCTCCAACCCCAATCCCCTCTCTGACCCCCGACTGCAGAGCCCACCTGACTCATGTTTCTCTCTCACACCCCCCTTTCTTTCACACACACACAACCACTTACAAAGCAAAACCACCTACACATATGCAGTACATATGCACACACCCCGCTCCCACTCCATTTTCCACTCAGACACACATTTACTTACACACAAAAGCACAAAGGGCCTCCCACACATCCATATACACACACCTTGCTCTTGCACTCTCCCTCTCTTCCACTCTATCAGATTCTCATACATTCACTTAAATGCCAAAACCTGGGCCCCCACACATACATATGTAGTAGTAGTAGTAGTATTCGTTCATTGATCCCACGGTGGGAGACTCCATCATCAGTGAAGCACAACAAGCGGTGTAATATGTAGAACAAAGCATTGTCAGCGCACTGCTCATGTACAGTCGTCTGGTTTTACACACAAATGAACAGTAAAAAAAAAATACACTGGTAATGTGCAGTACAACAGTTTGAATTAGGCCTGATATTTTGAACCTGGCACGACTGTGGCTGGGAATTTTTTTTGTCCAAGCCCAGTCTGAACCCGCTAACCAGAACAAAATGTTGAAATCGACCCAACCTCAGCCTGAAATTTTTTTTCTCCAAATCCAACATGAACCTGACCACCACCTGCATCAATAAAACATGCAATTTGTAATGTAGACCTTTAGTCAATGTAGCTCTCACTTTCAGACTGAAATGGATAGATGGAAGAAAAATCTAACTTTAACATTAGATTACATCAGTTAAGTTTATCCAAAAAGTCAACCCAAAACTATGTATAAATGCTGCTACAATGAATTCTTTCATCAGTTCGTGTGTTAAAACAACACAGGCTGTATTCGAATACATGTAACCGGATGTTTGATATAGTCTATGTTGTACATAACTTACATTAATGCCCCTTACTAACTGCAGTTGTGAGGGTCGTCCAGTGGTGCACACCACATATTGTTATCAGTTCCAGCTCAGGCCATGAGCAGCATTTCATTCCCCCTCTTCTGTCTCTCTCTCTCTCTACTGTCACTGTCCAATAAAGCAAAAATGATCCAAAAAAAATCATCTAAAAAAGTTACAGTAAGTAGGAAAAACATAAAATCTAAATCCTGAGGCTAGAATTCTGATGCAAGCTGGCCCGTACACTTGAAATTCCTGTCCTGTCCGATTCTGATCCACCAAGACCAGCTGGGTATTGATGGGTTTGGGCAGCCATCTAAAGCTGTAGTGTACACATTCTTCTTCTTCTTCTTCTTCTTCTTCTTCTTCCTTACTTCACTTCTTGCTCTGTCTCCCATCAACAGCTCCTTCCTACCTCCATTCCAGTTTTCCATGCATAACCTGGGAAAAGGTAAACCCAATAGCTGTGAACAACAAAGTAGCGGGTTCAGCCACCCTGTGATTTGAAAAGTGAGGTGATGCTGGAAATTCGAGAGAGGACTATTAAAACCTCGGGACCCGCAATTCTAAATTACAGCTTTGTTTTACAGCTAGGTGCTGCGCTTCAAAGTCTTGCGCTCTTTCCCACTGCAGAGTGCTTTGTCACCTTGTTTTCCACACAGCTGAAACTGCTTTAAATCCTCAAGTGGTAAAAATGCAAATCCCTGCACCTAAGGTAGCGTTATGCTAATTGATGATACATGACGCCTCAACAGTGCGATACCTTAGATGCCTTCTGAGGTAATATGGTA
The DNA here is from genome assembly GCF_902150065.1 of Myripristis murdjan. Lineage (NCBI taxonomy): Eukaryota > Metazoa > Chordata > Actinopteri > Holocentriformes > Holocentridae > Myripristis > Myripristis murdjan. The sequence goes on from NC_043999.1 coordinate 18,406,577, forward strand.
ATGCCTCGGATGTCTAAATGCCAAAACAGATGGGAAACCTGTTAGGACAGTTCTGTCACGTGCTGAGCTGTGCTGTTTTATGCATAACCCTCTGTCACAGGTTTTATTCATTCAAATCCCTTCACCTGAGGAGGTGGTATGCTGATTGATGATAAATGATGCCTTCCCGGCATTGCCACTGGCAAAACCTTTTCTAAAGCACGCTCTTAAATTGGCCAATGAATGGTATTTCCACCTTGTGTGTGAGTTTAACTGACTCGTCCAATTACATGCTGCTCTGCATTGATTAGCAGCAACTGTAATAGAATAAAGAGTACGTGTGAAGAAAACATAGTCTGAGAAAAGAGATGGCATTGTGGTCTTCTTCAGTTTATAAGCTCTGTGCTGCAGTCTTTTGATCTAAGATTGTATATTCTCAAGAGAGCCTTTCCAGACATAAAAAACAAACTTTGATTGATGGGATGTGAAAAATCTACACCTCTCCCACTGTACTGTGTACACCTCTGTGTGAACAGCCGTTAATTCAGATGGGAACAGCTGTTAGAACACATTACCACATCAGTCCTTAGCATTGCAAAGTTGGCATTTTCATGTTTATTTGACTGAAGGAGGAACCAAACATCAGGAGTGCTCTGTGCTGTTTTTAAGAAGCAATTTACATTTTTTTTTAGCACTGAAAAAAACGGCCAACTCAATAACCTCTCACCTGGTGAAAGCTCCTCTCACCACAGTTTGAAAATCATTGCAAAGACCCATTATTGTTAAATTTTACAGATAGTCTTTACCCCCGGTAGTAAGTATTTTATAAAGGGGAGTAAACTAAACTTCACGCACAGAGGACAGCTGGATGCAAAATATATTTTTTTTTTCTTTTGGGAAAGTCCTCATAACATTATGACTACCCTGGGTGTTTTTTGCAACACAAGGAGTCCCTGTTGTAATGTTTTGGTGTAAATGCAGCCAGCCTGAAAGAGAAGCATGGGTAAGTCATTGAGTCTGACGTGTCGAGACAAACTATGGTAAGAAGAGAGGTGTGCATTCAGTAAAATGGAAACATGGGGAATATTAAAACACGCCAAGTAAAACAGAGAGGCACTGTGAACTTAAAACCCTCTGAGACAGTCATGCAGCTGTTAAAAACCTTAATACTCAAATAACAGTGCACTTACTTGAGTAATTTTGGATATCTTTGATAGTTACTTTGTAAAACCTATTCCCTCTGAAGAAAATTAAATAATACACAAGTACTGATACCGGATCAGACAGAATTTTCATATTAATTCATATGATAGAGCTGGAAATTAGTCTGATTTCATGTGGTGCTATCTGTGTGTGTCAAAATGCATAAGATGTAGGATTCCACCATACGGTGCGTGTGTGTGTGTGTGTGTGTGTGTGTGTGTATGTGTGTGTATGTGTATGTGCATGTGTGTGTGTGTATGTCACCACCTCCTTCTCCCAGGTCTGAGTAGAGGAGAAAGGACCAGCCGCACTGAGCCACAAAGGTCGCTATGGCAACTGTTCAAATCCACCCAACCCCCGGCATTATTCACCAGGTCCCAACTCCTCCCATACACAGTCCCTGCCCTGTGGGACCTATCATGTACCTGCATGCACCTGGGCTGCTCCCACAGAGATGTGTGTGTGTGTGTGCGTGTGCGTGTGTGTGTGTGTGTGTGTGTGTGTGTGTGTGTGTGTGTGTGTGTGCTTGGATTGTGACTTACTTATTAATATTTTTCCAGGATTCTCATACAATTAACTCAATCCATGCTCTGTAATTTCTGCATGCTTTCTTCTGGTTACTGAAGGGTTAACAGCTAGCGTCACAGGACACTTTTTTTTTTTTTACATGCCTGCATCTTTTTTGCAGTGATGGTGTGTGGTTATGGTGGGCACATAGAAGCTGAACTATGCTGCTCACATTTTGGAAGCTGCACCTTTACAGCACTCCCCTGGGTGCTCCAAGTATCGGTTGTCGAAAAATACATGATCAGCTAGCTAACCCTGCTGAAGTGTCCTTGAGCAAGACTCTAAAACTCTCCAAGCTGAAATGATGCTAGTCTATTGCTGACCCTGGCCTTTCATCTGTAATGTGAAGGCATGGAGGCTGAAAAGAAGATGCAAACCTCTTCCCAGCTTCCCACAAAATGAAATCATCTAAACCAAACGTTAGGGGGAAAAAACACTGAAAATTCTTCTAAAGTCAGAATTCACGGTGGTTGTATGTTTTCATTATATCATCGAGTGGCCTCCTGGCTTGTCTATAAGTAGCAGGTAACTGTCACCTTGAAAACAAGGAATAACACACCTTTGCTTTGGTTCAAACCAGAATACTTGTTACAGTACTTTGTAGCAGAGTTTGGCTGGGTTGGCTTGATTTTGCATGCAAATAATTCAAGTCAGCCCTACAGATTGGCCAGACTAATCACCAATATTGGAGGCCTGAGGAAAGGAAATGCTTTTATTTATTTATTTACTTACACATTTAATTCATTCTATCACTTGGTAAGGACATATATAGATGTGTGTGTGTGTGTGTGTGTGTGTGTGTGTGTGTGTGTAATCTAGTATTGTCCTGTTGACTTTGTATTATGTGTTCTGATATAATAGTTATGGTCGCATTATCACAATGTAAAATTTTGTGGACCCCAGGAGGAATAGCTGCTGCAATGTCACTGCAGCGGGGGTCCTCATAAATAAAACTAAACTTTCTTCCGGAATAGTTATGCATTAACAGAGGCACCATAATGTATCTTATAGTTGGATCTGTTCTTGGTTGGTTCATGTTCACGTTCACAAGATAAACAAATCAGTTCGTCTGTAATACTAAAAGAAGCGCACCAAGGGGGTAAATGCACCTAGGCTCGTTTCAACCAGAGTTTACAAGGCAGCTGTGAAAATGCCCCAAGAAAAGCAAGACAAAAGGCTTGCCAGGATTCAGCTGCATATAATGCACATAGTTATTTTCATTGTTTTCTTGTTTTTTTTTTTTTGTTTGTTTTTTTTGAAGTTTTTTATGGAATATATAGTATGAGTTTCACCTTTCCCGGCTGTGAGGAGGATCTGTTCTCATTAGACTGGGTTTCTACAAGAGTTGTCCAAACGACAATAAAACATGGGCTGCATTTAAAAGCCAATAAATACGGAGCTAACATAAAAGAACAGAATGCAGGATAAGGTAGCTACAAAATGTTGCCCATGTATCACAGCTTTAAAGCAGATAAATAGCAGCCTTGGCTCCATTTCGTTTCAGTGCTGTTACTATAAGATCTAAGGGTGGTATAGTCCTTACTCCGCTTAAGCTAAATTGTCCCACTTGCCGCTATGAAGGCAGCACTCTGTGTGGCGTGTGTGTGCCGAGAGATAAGGTCCAATCAGTATAAAGTGGCCTATGGGCAGCTATTAACACTGCTGTTTTTGGATGGGAGACAAAAGGCTATCAAACTGAGCTATGACCTTCCAGTTGAGAAGTAACTGTCTCTCCCTCTCTCCCTCTATGTATCTCTCTCCTTCCCCTTCCTCAGTCAGTGAAGAGAAATGCAAAAGGTGAGCTGAAATAAGAAGAGCAAAGGAGTGAGAACGGGGTGTATGAATGGGGGATGGTAAAAAGGTCACTCCTCTGCTACCTCACTCCCATGCATACTAAACATCCCCCACATTGAGGCAATCACCTTCCCGCTCCACCTTTCATGAGCTCTGATTCACACAGTTGTGGTTGAAACTTAGGCCATGGCCACACTAAGCCGGATTTGAGTTTTCACACCTTCTCTTTGTCTATTCCTTTGCTAGTTCAGCTTCATTAGTTTATCCCTAAACCCTGATTTAAAAAAAAAAAAAAAAAAACTCGGTAATGCTCTTGGTAAATACTTTACAGTTTAGTACTTCTGCCAAATAAATTCAAAATTCAAGTGACCATTAGGTAAAGGAATGCTTTTTCATTTTGTTAACTGTGGGCGAAAAGAAATAATATGTTCACAAGAAAGTGGAATTCAGTTTATCATTTATAAAATTTCAATAAAATGGCATTTATGTTGTCAACTCAAGAAAATGACACTCTCTACCATGGTGTGCGCCATAAAGGAAAATTCAGAGTTGTTTCTTCACGAGTCAGTACAAGCAGCAGCATCTTGAATCAGTGGCAGTAAACAAAGCTAGATTTAGCCTCTCATGGTAAATGCTAACTAAAACTTCTGTTTTCAAAAAAAGACATTGGCATTGGCAAATAACTGACTGTTGGATTATTCAAGGTGAGCAAGAGAAGAAGTTGGCCTACAGTAACTATGTATGTAATGACTTTATACCACTGGTTAATTGCAAATGAATAAATACAGGCCTTTATATACCACACCGACGAGAATTTTTCACTTCAGAGACAGCAGCTGCTGTCATCATTGTTTCCCCATCCTCAGGGTCAAACCAAGCCAAAGTTTTCAGATCTATAAACCTTGGAGACTGACTGAAAAGTTCCGGTTACGTGGGTGGAAAACACAGACTTAGTGTGGACGTAAAGCCAAAATGGAGGGAAAAATAGATGGATTTTCAAATTTACCCAGCTTAGTGTGGACATGACAGTAGGTAAGATTCAGAGAAGGAGAAGATGGGCGCCGAGGGGAGAAAGTGAGGGAGAGAGACAAGGCAAACTAAGACATCTCAGTTGATGAAAGTCACATGAGACAATGGCTGACAGAGAGCTATTTGATCCACTCCCAGTTTGTGTGTGTGTGCATGTGTGTGTAAAAAGAGTGGGGGTGAGAGAGGGGGCAGAGAAAACAGATTATTAAACTGGCCTGGTCATGTTAGTGACTGTTTTCTCGACAATGCCTGTATTGTGTGTCTGAACCTGAACTCTGGGGTTTATTAATACCTGAGAGAGTGTGTGTGTGTATGCACACACACTTGAGTACTTGTCTGCCTACATGTATGTGTTCATGCCTGCATGTATGTGCACTAGTCCTGAAACGTTTAGTCAAGGGCCAAACATTTGCTGATTCCATCTTAAGCAAAATCACTTAGATTTGGTTACTTTTCTCCTTTCAGGTCATTATTAAACTAATACTTCAGGGATTTTTTTGGCTAAGAAAGCAATTTGAAGACATCATTTTGGGCTCTACCTGATTCCAATAAGATTTAGCCATTATTCTTGGCATTTTATAGACTGCATGAGTCATCTTTTCATGCCTTTACTATATTTACCTATTCCTAATCAGGGTTGTGAGATGGCCAGAGCCGTTCCCAGCAAACACACAAGGCAAAGAAATAAATGATTCATCAATTAATCAAAAAAGAAATAAATAAAGTAATCAATGCATTTATCAACAGTGAAAACAACTGTTAGCTATAGCCTTAATGTGCCTGTGTGCATACTAGTGCATAGATGCATTTCTTAATCTGCAAATGGGTGTTTTTTTGGGGTGCTGATAAGTGTATATATGTGTGCCTGGGTGCACTGATAGCGTATGACTGCGTGTGTAGGTGTGTGTGCAGGTGCTACAGCCATCTGGCAAATAGCAGCAGTTAAGCGGTCATACTAGAAAATATCACACCTTCCAACTCACTCTGGGTGCATTTAGCATCAGCTTTGCTCATTAAAAACCATCTTCTTCCATAACCCATGACTCACAAATGTACACCAATCCATACTCTGGCCTTTGCTGTGTCGGACAGCTCCTAAGAGAAATCTTGGTTTACATGAGCATTAAGACCTGTGAGGGTGTTTTTAATGTGATTATGGGTACAACAATTGCACCAGAGCACCTATAATCAAAGTAAAAGACCACCCTCAAGGGTACTGTGGCTCTCTTACAACATGCAATGAAAACAATCATTAAAGTAGAATCCATACATGAGAATAGCACACAGGTGAAAACAAGAAATAATAACTAGCTCCCTGGTTCCAATAAAAGCTGGCACAGCAACCCATAAAGAACCTCCAGCAAAGCTTCACGAGAATTATCAGCATGGTTGTAACATGCTTGGAAATGAAAAAATATTAATCCATCAGATTGCCCTAGTTCAAACATCCAACTGTATAAAATGAAAGGATGAACACCACGAGTATGAAACACTACAGCTAGGTAGATAAACTGAACAAAGCACCATGGCATTGTCTTGTTTAGCCTCAGTGGAGGAACATCAAACAGAATCATAAACAGTTTAAAGGTGTATTCTGTGGAATATATTCACACATGTGGTCTGTGACCTCTGTTCAAAGTAAACAGACAGGAAAAAGTGTGAGTAAACAAGCGAAAGGATTTATGAGTGCTGTGTGTGATTTTAGTTGGTGCAAGATTAAATCGAACAGGACAGATGGGCTGCTGCATTTACACATGCAGAAGTTTTTTCAAAGATATTATAAAAATTTAGATGCTATGCAACTGTCACCACATCCTATAGAGCCTCTAAGCTGCTCTCTGTTGGCATTTTTCATTTTTCCTCTCTCCGCCGCTTTTGATAGATAAGAGATCAGGAATTTGAAGGCCAAATACCACTCTGAAAGCATGACATAAATGAACTTGCAAAAGCAACTGCTTCAATTATAATTGCCTCCTACCCATTCCTCATTTATACTGTAATAAGGAAAGGCTTCACATAGTATTCTTAATGAGGGGCGATGCACTCCAGAAGGTTCATGAGACCTCACTTTAGCTCAAGTAAAATGATGACCATGATGTGCCATATTTATGAAAAAAAATCCATTCTTACATGCATTAACAGCACATTCTGGAAATTTTCACATTCCAGTCTAGATTGGGAACGTGAACAAGTGCATCACAAAGTGAAAATACACAGGCAAGACTCTGGATGAAGTGTTGGATCCAGCCACATTACCAAGTAAGGTTTTATGGACATGAGCGCAATTCCTGCTGTTCAATTGGCAGCAATACAAGGGAAGTGAAGCACTTTTCAATGTCAAAGCTGAAATGCCCTCTCACCAGTCAGTCACTTCACTTAAAAAGTAATTTCACCGTCAATAGAAGGACTTCAGGGTTTTGTCTCTTAATGAAGTCGTGGTTCTCTGGCTTCTCGTTTTGGGAAGAGGGAGTTGTTGATGTTTACAAATGCTGACTGTGCTATGATCATAGGGGAAAAAACCCTGTCAATTCTGTTTAGGGTCGATTTAAATGGCTCAAAAGGACTGTTCTTGAGCATAACCTTGAAGAAGTTTGATTACAGGCGATTACAGCTGTCTTTGGCTTGACAGACATCTGACTACAAACATTTTTATATGGACATTTCTCTCTTATATGCCATTTTCCAACCCAAATAATTATTTTGCTCACGAACTGCTACCACTGCAGCACACATTAAATACGTAGTTGGCTATTTGTGATCAGCTTTGCCAAATAAATTTACCATTAGCATCATTCTAGCTTGCTGGGGACTCATAACAAACAGCTGATTAGCAAGCTTCCTTGTCCATTTCTTTGGTAGATCTTTGTCTTTGTTTAAAAGATGACAACAACAGCATTAAGAAGAAGAGCAACAGGAGTCATGGTTGACGTAGCCATTAGCATTTTTTTTTTTTTTTTTTAATTACACCAATCATGTTCAGATTATACAAAATGTGCAATTTTTGTCTCTTTCACTGAACAAACATATGTCTAAATCTTCTAAATTATTTTGAATAAATAGGAAAGCCCCATTAATTTCTCCCATGGATATTCAAGGTTTTTTTTTGTTTTGTTTTGTTTTGTTTTGTTTTTTGCCCACTTGCCCAGAAACGATCAACACCAGAATCAAAATATCTTTGGTCCAGGCACCATGGACTTCAGGACAGCAGCCTTGAAGACAGCTTTATCACACTGTCACATCCCTGAGGAGTGAATAAGGATGATAACAAGCTTTTCACAGGGCTGGCAGTTTGTCACCAGATGAATAAAATAAATGTAAAACTAGAAAATCCACTAGTGATGACCAGAAGCAGCAGAGGTGTCTGTTGAGATTCTGGATCCTAATGCCTCTAAGAAAAAAAAAATCTTCAGTAAAAAAAAAAAAAAAAAAACAGTGTTGAGACGTATGGCTGCCAACAGCTGGGCCATAACGGTTTTATATGCATTATAAATATTCAATACACAAACACAGCAACACACTGACAGATCTCTCCCTCGTTAAATTATTTAAGGGCTCAGTGGGCGAAATGAAATCATCTCTCCTTCTCTGTCTCCCTCTCTCTCACTTTCACTCTCTCCCCCACTCTGTCACTCTGTCGTGCTCACTCCTCCTCGATTCTGTGTATCTTTCTCGTATCCTCTGTGTGTGTGTGTGTGTCTGTGTGTGTGTGCGCGCGCGAGTGAGCGTGTGTGCTGCAGTGAGGAAGCCCTGAGCAGTCTTCTTTCAAACTTGACATCAACAGGTCGGATTTTAAACAATGTGACGCGGATGTCAGCCTGCTTAACAAGCACACACTCTCTCTCTCTCTCTCTCTCTCTCTCTCACTCACACACTCACACACACACACACACACACACATTTCTTTCTGCCCTAATTATTGTATGGCAGGATATTAGCATAGCTTTGGTCTGTCAAAGTTACATAACAACAGAACAAAAAAAAGGAATGAAATAACACACCAGAAATGCAGTTGGAGATGGAGAGCTAAGTAGAGTTGGTGCTAAAGAGGAAAACCGAAAAAACAATAAAAGATAGTAGTCCACTGGGCTTTGAGTGTGTTGTTACATAATTCTTTGCTGTTAAATAAAAGCATGCAAATTTGTGTGAGTGACAGGTTTGGTGTGTTTGTGCGTGTGTGTGTGTGTGTGTGTTTGTGAGTTTGTGTTACTCTGTCTGACATCGCTGTCACACTGTTTGTTTGGTCCAACCCGTTGGTGTCAGGTTTAATATAACACCGCTCAGGACTCCCTCTTCACAGCATTCACACACACACACACACACACACACACACACACACGCACGCACACACACACACACACACACACACACGCGCACACACACACACACACACTGTAGGCAAGAGTAACTATACCCAGTGAGGACAAAGTAACAGACACACCGAATAATGCAAATATCAAACAAGTATCTATAAAGGATTAGGACAAGCCTATATGGCTCCAGAACAGCCTCAGTCTTCCTTATAACATTGTGATAAAAGTCCTGAACTGTAGTAGAGGTGTGTTGGACCTTTCCTCAAAAAAGTCCTTCACCTTTCTTATTCTTTATTTCCTCAACCTTTCCTTCATCCTTTTGAGGGATGCTGACAATAGAAATCCACTTTTGACTCCCCAGGACTGCCATGTTTAGATGCAGTAGCTGGGTAGGCCATGAAAGGTATTTGATTGTGAGAATCCAAAATGAATTTTGTTATCAGTGTGTATAAAAGTATTACTGTTGGTGAAGCACATCCTTTTATTATCTCCATACATGGACTTGGCCTTGGATATTGTTGAGTGGCAGCCCTGTATGAATTCAAATTAGAGTCCAAAGTATTTTATGTGCATTGAAAAAACTAGAAAAACTAACCAAACCAAAACTTTTCAAAACTAACCAAACCAATCTTTTCTGGAAAAAAGTCAATAAGTCTAGGCCTTCTCTCCCTGCAGGTATACAGCAAATATTCACAAATGTTTTTTGAGTTGGACTTTGGAAATGACACGTGTCATAAATTTGCATTAAAAATGCATATATGATTAAACAAAACTAAAATAAATGTGTGAAAAAATTTAAACATTACAATTTTCCACACTGCGCCCAAGTTGAATTTTTTTTTACTTGGGCGCAGTGCCCTGTGACGACACCTCGGCGTGTCCAATAGGACCAACTCTCCTTAGCAGAGTGTTAAGGCCGGAATATACTTGCTGCATGACCTAATGTATGCATGCACAGTGTGCTTCATGAGTGCACACACTTGCTGCAGTACAACTTGCCCAAAAAGCATGATACTGGAGGTCTCCACTAGGGGCAGACAGCAGCAATATGACCCGGAAATCACGGAAAAGCCGGTATTTCGCGGATATCGCATGCCGGTATTGTAAACAAACATGGATGTGCTGCTCCCTGCTCAGACTGAAACAGACCTGGAAGCGGTCGTCCTGGAACTGGAGCTCCTGAATGAGATTAAACTCCCAAACTGCTGCCTTACCATGAGAATTTCATGTACCCACACTTTTCTTGCTGCTCCTCCTCCTCCACCAAAGAACTACTGCCTGAGCTGTCCTTTCACTCAGTGACAGGTACATGGTGCATCCGAAGCTGCTGTATTGCCCGCCAGAGAAAATATGCGCCAGAACGGAAAACTACTTCCTTGCATCTGTATCAGTCGCGTAGCAACCAACGCCAAATACGTGCACGACGCATGCGTGCGCCCTACTCTGCTCATGCTTAACAGAGAACTTTCCAAAAAAAAAAAAAAAAAATTAAAATGCGTTAACTGAGTTAAAATAATTGTCTGCGTTAATTGATTAATGCATGATAATAACGCGTTAACTTTCCCAGCCCTATTATCAATATTATTAGTGTTACAAAATGTTCAACCATTTCAATCCTGGTACACATATGAGATTCTGAGGTATGATTTCTTAATATTTGTTTGTGGCTGCAGAGCTGTTCATGAGAGAGGGTGAAACAAGCACTCAGATTTGTCAGAAAGCTGCAAGTTACAGTTTTAACCTTTTATGACACAAATCTAATTAAACAATGGAGATGGACAGATGAGCATATTAATTAACTAATTTTTTTAAATGTAAATGCACTGCTGTGTGTGCCTTCTCACATGGGATGTTGTGCAGCCATAAACACAGCTGCACACAGCTGCACTGTATTCACAAATTCTGTGAATCTGAATTTCTCAAATGCCCTCCAACTGAACTTATCTGTGCACTTTTTTCCCCTTCAAAATAGCCTATAATTACAAATATCTTCTTGCATGTGAAAAACTTTAATATAGCTGATTTTTTCACATTCATATATATGAATTTTGTTTGATCAAATCTTTTATAAACATGCACACAGACATTTATTAATGCAAATTTATTTCAAACATTAAAAAATGGTAATTCAAAAGTCTGACTCTCAAAACATTTATGAACAATTTTCCACGAGCTGAAAGTACTTTCTACTTCACAGCCCTGCCATATTATAAATATTAGCTTTGCAAAGCTCATGATGTGCAGTCTTTGTCGGGACTCTGTTGAGTCAGTTCTGTGGAAGTGTTTAATTAAGTGTCCAACTGTCCATTTCAATGAGCTTCCACTTAGCTGACATATAGTTTTCTGTGCTTGCCATATGTTGTCATGATCTTTGAGACTGTTTCCCTTGTCATTCCTCTGAATGTGTGTGCGTGTGTGTGTGTGTGTGTGTGTGTGTGCATGTTGTGTATCATGTGTGATCCTGTGAGTCCTACAGTAATTAACTGCTATGTGAGCTACTGTAAAGAAGGCTCTCTCTTTGGATACTGACTCTAAAGTTCTACTATGTGTAACTTGTGATTAATTGTCTAATTAGTGGTCACGGTGTAAGGAAGTCTTTTCACCTCTACTGTAAGTACTCTCTCTCTCTCCATCCCTCGCTCTTTTTAATGGCCTATTCAATAATATCCTCAAAAACAAGCAGGCAAAGACAAACAAAATCTTCTAGTCTCTTGACTAAACAGGCACAGTGTGCATCAACAAACATACCACACGCAGACCTAGTGTAAGTCGAAGGAACAAACCATCAAATAACATTTTCTCCGCTGTGCTAAAACTGATTCCTCTTAATCTATAGAAATAATAAACTCACCATTTACACATAACTCATGCTCCTTCACAACATTCTTTTATTTCTCTAGAAGGAACAGTCTCGGCCTATTTCTAAGGACTCGACAGATGTCTGGAGTGATGGTGAGGTGAAGGAAAAAAAGAGTAAAAGCTTCTTTCAATGCTGTGACATTTAATGAGACCACAGTTATTGGCAGACTCAATAAATGTCTCCATTAAGAAAAGAAGAAGGAGCCTTTGCCTTTTTTTAGTTAGCATCATTATCCAAAAGCCTGTGGATGGTCAGACCTTATACCCACTCAAGTCAAAGACATCAATCAGTGTTTTGATTTTTTTTTTTTTTTTTTTTTTTTTTTTTTATACATACTGTGGCCGATTCAAGATTCTTTTTTTTTTTTTTTTTTCCAGTTCAAGACCAAAATGGGCGAGACTGGTAGATATTGGTGCTTCTTTCAGGCTGAACTTACACACTCTACAAATGTTAGCCTTTTATCCAAACTTTCGAGGCTCATTGCCTAAAAGTGAATCAGGACAATTGACATGTAACATGCATGCAACATAAAGTGTACATTTTTCAAATATTTTCCTGCAATTATCTAAATCTCCTGGATCTCATTTTATTGGCCTAAGTGGCAGATTCCATTCATGTGGTATGTAAATTGTTCAAAATAAACCATAAAAATTATCTGGAAACACCACTTGATCCAAGACTTATGTGCATTAATGCAATTATCATGCTCCACACTTCCTCATCCAGGTGTCTTAAAATGCACCAGCTCCTAGCGACATGAACTGCTACTGATGCATTTTGAGTCATTTTCTTCATCTTTCTTTTTTCAAATAAATACACAACAGCAATCTTTTGAGTCCATCAGCTGTTTTCAGTGGTTAATTTCTTATTTTTCTCTGTATTCATCTCTGTATTAAGTATGTTGGTCATTGTGCCGTTTGATTTAATGGGTTTAATGGTCGTAATAATGTAGCTTTATCACTCAGGGCCTTTCTTTTAATGATTGAGGCCAATTAGTCAGCCTCATTACAGCAGTCTTATGCACTGGCTTCACCCATCCTCACTGGCTTCACCTTGCCAAATTAGCTGAAAATCCTTGGAAAATTATTTTATGGTATGTCAACACCATTTGGGCCTGCAAAAGTCTGATGATCAATTAATTAAGATATATGTGCAGAGGGCTGTGTATGGCAAATTTTTGCGCATCATATATGACCGGCAGTGGGCTATGGAAGGCTATGGAACGGAAAGCATGTTTGACAGAGGTCAAGACAACTTAGAAGCTTAAGAAGCAAATTATGACTGGAAAGGCTGTCTATTCAAATCCCCAGGCTGTGCTGCCAGCGAGACATGCGTTAATAAAGTGCCTCTATTCCTCAGCGATTCCTGTCAATGTGCTTTTGAGTAACAACGGGCTGATCAGCGACCAACCATGGAAGACTAGTCATACAGGGTGGTGAGAGTCAAACTGAATGCCCTTGCAGCTGAAAAAAAAAGAATATGTGTTACAGTAAGCAAATCTCCCTTAGGCAAATGAAGCTGGAAAAGCATGTTTAAGGAGACAAATTTTACATAATGTTATGTCATGCCTGTGACTGAAAACCCACTCATCACTACTGCTATATTTAAATTTTCTACTGGATTCCAAAAGGGTTTTTTTTGTTGTGTGTGTGTGTTTTTTTTTTGTTGTTTTGTTTTGTTTTGTTTGTTTTTTTAAATTAAAGGTTACTTAAAAAGACAGAATCTGTTCTTCCCTGGTTCCCCCAGACCATCCCAGCAGTCATGCTTCTCTATTGGTGTATCGAGATTTTTTTTTTTTTTTTTCTTTTTTTAGCCTGTCTATACTTTTGACTGGCTAATATGTCAAATATGGAATCCATTTGACAAAGTCAGTGTGTGTGTCTGTGCGGGCACAAACACACACATGTGTTTGTGCATGCAGGCATGAGTGTGAGCATGCTGGCTGTTAACTCTCAGGACATTTGAGGAGACAACATGATTGGGTTCACGCTCAGTGAGTGTGGATTTGGCCACAGATAAAATGTCACTTGGAAAATGTCACTGCGTAAATGCCATTGCAGCTCTATGTCCTTGTGGGTGCATATGTGTGTGAGTGTGTATTTTATTTGTGTGTGCTCTCCAGACACACACACACATACATACACACAGTAAGCAGGTGTCTACAAGCTAGCTACAAACTCAAGAGTATTGTTCAATTGGCAGCATCGCCTTGTCTGGCAATGTAGTAATGTACAAACGGTAAAGTGTTTTCCAAATCCACTGATGAATCTGCAGTGCAGTGCATATTGGCAGAACATCTGGCTTCAATTGACGTCTTGCTGAGCTAATGTACCAGCATTTTGGCATGTATTTATACATTTGTACCCAAAAAGACTTGCTAATTTCCTGTCCTTCATATCTGACAGGGGTTTCTAGTAGAGAATTTTTGATGAAACAGTTTCTCTTTGGAGTGTTTTGAGTCAACTCTGAAAAAAAGACGGTACACTGACAAACTATGTTCTTTTGGAAGTTTTTTACTATGTCACATGAAGATATTCTACTCCATATTTTAGGGACATAACTTACTCGCCCAACTAGCAGTGTTGGTAGCGGCTAGATTAGAGGAGCGGGCTTATGATCAGAATGTTGCCATTTCAAATTCCCAGACCAGCTGGGAAATTCTGGGCAAGGAAAGTGAATGTGTAAACACTCTGCCCTCTCTCAGCAACTTCTGGCAGTGAGCCCTTGAACAGTGCACTCCATGTTTATTGGCTCAAGTAGAGCAGCTCAGTGCTAAAATAAATAAAATAAATAAATAAATAAATAAAAATGGTAGAATATGGTTGTACTGGGAAGCTTCCAGGTGGGAATGCGTTCAGCTGCATGAATAAAAAGCAGGGTGGTGCCGGAAAAGAGCAAGCCTGCTCAGCAAAACTTTTCCACGAATAACGGTTAAAAAAAAAAAAAAAAAAAAAAGCCCACACTCATTCACCCAGGAAGTGTCCTCTCCCTCTTTGTCAGCTCTGTTCCCCCTCTCCTCCATCTCCACCACATGATGTGACAGGGGACTCCAGAGAGGCCCCAGAGGTCATCCATCCACTGGCAATCACAAACACTTGTTTTGATAGATTGGCCTGCGCAAGCACACGCAAGCCCCCGCACGCCCACACAGACACACACTCAAACACGTGCACACACATGCACACAAACACAGCTCATATAGGTAGAAAGTGAAAGTTCAGCTGAAATTATAAAGACAACAAAGCATCTGTCAGCTTAACTCTGCACTCAACTGAACACAAACGTATCACCATGTTACTGCTCGATGGCGAGTTTGAGCTATCCGAATGCTTGCTACAGCAAAAACAGTGTTGCAGTGATTGGCTGCTGACAGGCAATGCTGCTCAAAAACTGAAGTTGCAGCCAGCGTTTCCATGGTGACAAAGAAAGTAATAAGCTACCCGTGGTCGCATATAACAGCTGACTGCAGTGTGAACATCAGATAAGACCTGATGTGCCTGTTGTACCCAGTGTTTGGCAAGTTACTGAAAAAATACCAGGTACTACTCATTGATTATTACTGTTTTAAAAAGTTATAAAAATACTTTTTTAATTACTCAACAGCAAATTAATTAGTTGTAATATTTGCAACTACCCCCTAAAAACACAGCATATAATGTAAGTAATAGTATTAGCCTGGTTTCAGAGAGCCCAAATAGAACACACTATCTGTTGTTATTGCATTTCGACAATTGATCTAAAACCAATCTCTACAACAGCTAGACTATGCAAAATAATCACACATCTTAAATGAATCCCCTTTATTAAATGAGGGAAAAAAAAGTCGAGCTCCTTACCAAATCAGAAGTAAAACGCCAACGGAAAGGTCTATTAGACATCACTCACAAAGGAACAGCCAAAGAAACAGCCAAAGTGAGTGGTGACCTTATTCTGGCAAATGGCATAAATAAATCAGCAAAAAATGCAAACATAAAACATAGTGAGGGGTTAACATCCATAGCCAAGTTCAAAGCAACTGGAAGACTGAGTGAAAGAGGGTATCATCCATATCTGCCATCTTTTCTTTTACTTTGTAGTGACATCCAGACATTACGTCACCTGTTCATATTACACCAAACAGGGATTAAGAAAAATGAAAGGAGGGAAAAAGAAAAGGTTGAAGGTTGGTGTACTGCAGTCACTATTCCATGCCATCAGTTACTATGTATTCAGTAACTACAGCAGTTACTATTTGTAGTCACACATTTGAGCAATTTCAAATACTTCAATTACTAAATTTCAATTCACTATTCATTCATGAAAAAAATAATCGCATTACTGCAACACTGGCTGCATCTTTTAAAGTATACAGTTGAAACCAGAAGTTTACATACACTGCATAAAGACACATAACCTTTTTTTTCTCACTGTCTGACCTTAAATCAGACTAAACTTTTCCTGTTTTAGGTCAGGATTACCAAAATTATTTCTATTTGCTAAATGACAGAATAATGAGAGACAGAATTTTTTAGAGAATTTTTTATTACTTTCTTCAAAGTCACAAGTTTACATACATTTACTTAGTATTTGGTAGCATTGCCTTTAAACTGTATGACTTGGGTCAAACATCTTGGGTATCCTTCCACAAGCTTCTCACAATAGTTTGCTGGAATTTTGGCCCATTCCTCCTGACAGAACTGGTGTAACTGAGTCAGGCTTGTAGGCCACCTTGCTCGCACACGCCTTTTCAGCTCTGCCCACAAATTTTCTATGGGATTGAGATCAGGGCTTTGTGATGGCCACTCGAAAACATTGACTTTGTTGTCCTTAAGCCACTTTGTAACCAATTTGGCAGTATGCTTAGGGTCATTGTCCATTTGGAAGACCCATTTGTGCCCAACCTTAACTTCCTGGCTGATGTCTTGAGATGTTGCTTCAATATTTCCACATAATGTTCTTTCCTCATGATGCCATCTATTTTGTGAAGTGCACCAGTCCCTCCTGCAGCAAAACAATCCCACAACATGATGCTGCCACCCCCGTATTTCACAGTTGGGATGGTGTTCTCAGGCTTGCAAGCTTCCCCCTTTTTCCTCCAAATGTAACGATGGTCATTATGGCCAAACAGTTCGATTTTAGCTTCATCAGACCAGAGGATATGTCTCCAAAAATTAAGGTCTTTGTCCCTGTGTGCATGGGCAAACTGTAATCTGGCTTTTTTATGCTGCTTTTGGAGTAATGGCTTTTTCCTCGCTGAGTGGCCTTTCAGCCCATGTCGGTACAGAACTCGTTTCACTTTGGATAATGACACTTTCTTACCAGCTTCAGCCAGCATCTTCACAAGGTCTTTCGCTTTTGTTCTGGGGTTGATACGCACATTTTGCACCAAAACACTTTCATCTCTGGGACACAGAACTCGTCTCCTTCCTGAGCGGTATGATGGCTGGACATTCCCATGTTGTTTATACTTGCGTATAATTGTTTGAACAGATGAACGTGGCACCTTCAGGCATCTGGAAATTGTACCCAAGGATGAACCAGACTTGTGGAGGTCCACAATTCTCTTCCCGATATCTTGGCTGATTTCTTTTGAAATTCTTTTGATCCCATCGGCATAGAAAAATTATATGCCCTCTCAGTTTATTCTTTACACACCTGTTGAGCATGGTTTTGTTCAGTCTTAAGGATGAACTTCAATCTCTGTATGTAAATCAATGCTATTTGATGCATATTTGGCTTTGAAAAGGGTCTCTACATAAGAGTTATGAGCCTGCCCTCGAATCTGAACTTGGCATTAAGTCACACACACATTACACACATCAATGAAGAAGTATAAAAGCTTCAGTATGCTCACAAATGTTGTTTTCATTTGCGCTTTACATTACTTACATTAATTACTGAGCATAAAAATACGCTGTAGCCTGAATGTTGTGTGAGTGTGTGTGTGCGTGCATGTTCAAGATCATGTAAAAGTGTGTGTTTGTGTGTGCGTGAGGGCGTATGCAGGTATGTGTAAGCATTTAAGCACAAGTGTTTGTGTTTTGGTGTGTGAGACAGATATGCAAGTCCCTAAGCCAAACCCAGAGTGACAAGCATGACAATGATAAAATCGCAGACAGGCCCGTCGGCTCCTTTTTCTGTGATGGGTAAAGGGCTTAACAAGCCCCTCTGCCAGCATCTTTCTTCTGCTGAGTTCATTCACACCGTTAAAATAAAGCATTCACACTTCCAAACAAAGCAGGAGTGTGTGGCCCATTAAACACTAACTGAATCGACACAGACACAATGCTACATGTTGACAGAAACAGTGTGATACGATAGTCTTTGCTGATGTGTGTGTGTGTGTGTGTGTGTGTGTGTGTGTGTGTGTGTGTGTGCGTGCGTGCGTGTGCGTGCGTGTGCAAGAGAGAGAGAGAGAGGGAGAGAGAAAGAGTGTGCCTATGAAAATATTAGATAATATGAATATTGTCATGATGAAATCCATTTTATTTATTTGTTTGTTTGCTTATTGATTTCTTATTATTGTTTGTTTGTTTGTTTTTATGTGTGTCATTGCTCACTGTTTCGTTATCCGTTTGTCCAAAAATGCTTTGGCAATACTGTATATAGTACAGTCATGCCAATAAAGCTTATTGAATTGTGTGTGTAGACTCAGTAAATCGGCCACTTCAGTAAAACAATTAAGAAAAAAACAGTAAAGTGTTTCTTTGTGCTGTCTTTTGCCACACACACACACACACACACACAAACACTCCCCCTGCCCACTCTCTGTGTAGATGACATGAAGGCTGGAGGAGCTGCTGATAGTGATTGGAAAATGTCAAGTGCTCCTTTTCATTTCAAGGTAGCGGCCGTCTGAGGAGCGGTCAGTTTTGACATGTGAAATAAATGTCACTTATGTCAAGCCATAATCCCTCCAAAGTTCTGGCTTGACTGGTCATCCACTTCCTTCCTGCCGATGACAAAGGAAGAGTCATCTCGTCTGACCTCGATTTTTGCAGGGGGGTTGGTTTTTGTTTTGTGCTGTATTTTTGCCTCAGACCTGCATTTCAAAAACACTTTAAAACTCCAGGAGGGAAAAGTTTTAGTCTCCTGTTCCTTTGAATTTAAAGGAAATATCTGATAAATGTACATATGTTTGACTGCATACAGCTCATTTACATAATCAGCACTTGGAAAATCAGCACTCATACAGGTACTGGTGTGTTGCTTGTCATGACTTTGATTAGCTACTGCTTGTTGGAAGAATAACATCTAATAAGAAAGACTGGCTGATTAGTTGCGTTCTTTCTCTTTCATTAAAAAAAAAAGAATCCAATTGCTGGAATGGTTCACCTCATCTATAGTCAATAAAATGGCAAATATGAGAGTATGTTTCTGCAGGCGGTGGGAATTTCGACCACTGTTGCTCTCATTGCAAAATGTAAAAAGTAAAAAAGAAGTGACTGGACATTAGCAAATGCAGTGTATTTTATTGAAGTTCACACTATTTCCCTGACGTATACACACATGCAGGAGTTTTGTAAAACCAGACAGGAAAGCAGGATAACTGCTCGTTTTCAGTGAATCGGATGTGATGGTGATTCACCACTATTAGAGGTGTTATTTTTCTGCTGGGATGCAGCAACAGATTGGCATTCATCCCTGATGTGAGCGGGCTCTCATAAATCTGTGACTGGCTGCCACTGCCCTCACAAAACTCTAAATCAAACAAATTAAATGAATCAAGAGATTTGTTGTTCTTACTCTACAAACTCAGAAGAGCTGATAACAGACAATGACAGGCGTATTGGGGACCCTGCGATGCACCAAGCAGGCTGTGGGTGTGAGAAAAGAATGCTTAAAATATTTACTGTGGAACTACAAATAACTATTCCTCAACTTCCACCATGAACACAGCAGAGATTATGCTGAATGCAGAGTCATGCATACCAACAGTGGCATGTCTTGGTTGAATTTCCCTGTATATGCATGATAAATTGTGAAACTGACTTATTTATTACTGCTACAATTTATAATCAACCACATTTAAACATCTTATTGCCTACTATTTACATGACTCAGGATCACAGCAAACTTTGGCATATCCAAGCTGTTATGTTTGGGATCACCTGGTCAAAATATTCACTTATTCAGGTTGTTGAAAATAAGAGCATGACATTTATATGCATGTAGCACAATGTGTCACATCTGCATTGCAGGATTTATGTTGATGACCATGTTTTTTTATGCATGTATATGGCCTGTGTCTATTTGTATGTATTCTATCTGACAAGAGTCTCTGTCCTAAACATCATGTCTTAACAAATAAAGATACGTATTTTTCTAAAGAGCAAGTGTCACATCTACTTTTGTCCTCTTACGTTGGTATGACTGTTTCACCAAAGAGTGAAGGAAGCAATTCATATTTTGTTGTAAATGGAGTGCCTGTTTTTTCAATTAAACAGTGGCAGACCATGGCCGCCATCACAAATTCTCCTGTTTAAATACACATTTTTCCTTTTTACCAAGTGGTCATGAAAGTCAACCTTGGGTTGGAATATGATGCGGTAAAAAATGACAGATCCAAGCCCTTTACCACAAGACCTGGCTGTAAGCAAGGCGATGTGTCGGGGTTAACACGTCTTTAACACACCTAGTGCTGAAAGTAACACATGGAGTGTTGGAGTGTTGTCCCGTCTCAACACGGAGACGTGTTGAAATACGCTATGTCCTTTTGAGGCACGCTCAACTGCTTTAACAAGTATGATTACAGTGTGGGAGACAGAGTGATGCGTTTACCTCAACTGCCGCACAATTTACCCAATGCTGGTTTGAATGGTAAGAGGAGAGCAATAATTCATGTTTTGGGGCCTGCTATTTCTGTCTATTTTTGTCCCATTTCCTCCTCTTCTGATGTAAACACTGTGATCAAGGTGGATGAAAGACTATACTGAAAAATGGTATGCGAGGTGTACACACTCAGATAAACACAGAGAGACACTGGCACACAACCACCAGGAAAGTCCTCTGTACTATACATGCACATAAACAACACACACAACCACGCTTGGATAAACACACAAACAAGTGCTCAACCACAAGGAATGCCCTTTGTGCTACCCACCCAACACATACACACATGTATATATAGCCACACACACACACACACACACCTCCTCATATAGTACATTTGTTGACTAGATCGCCAGCCTTTGAGTGGATTGTCTCATTTGTGGGTTGTGTACACAAACACTGCAGAGATGTAATCTCCCAAGGCAAACAAAGAGCTGGCGACTCCTCCACTAATTGGCAACAGAGAGGCTGTCACTGAGTGAAGGAAGAACACTGTAGCCATGTCATCTCATTAGAGAGAGAAACAGAGAGAGCGAGAGAGAGGAGAGAAAGGCGGAAGAGCAAGGAGGGAGAGGGGAGAGAGAGGAGGGAATTAAGCCAAAATGAAAGCTGGGGAAATCTGCATGTAAATTTAAGGTGCACAAACACTCACAAGAAGGCACACAAACACATGCACATACACACAAACACACAAAACCCACAAACAGAAGTCCTATAGGACTATATAATTAGTCTGTATATCAATGAGCGCATTTGCATGTGTCTTAGTCAATCAAAGGCTGAAACATATGGCAGCTACCAGTGACATGTGATTTTGTTTTCCTTCCATGTTCCAAGTCATATCACAGTCTTTTACCCAATCCACTTCACAATACCACAGTCCCAATCTGTCTTTCGGATTTCTTTTCACTGGCTTTTAAAAGAACACTCATGCCAACATCACATTTATCAGTGATAAACGAAAAAAGAAAGAATTATCGCCCTTGATCCCACCTTTGCAATCACTCTCCCCTCCCCACAGCAGCTTCTTGCTGATGCTGACAAAAAAAGCAATTTATTCAACAAGTGGCTTACTACAGACAGGTTTATATTTTGTTGAGATACACAAAAAGCACAAAAACAAGATGCCTAAAAAAACAATCCCTGTCATTGAACAAACCAGAGGCTGATCTTTTTCTTGTACATGAGTGTGATGGATGGAGGGTTTACACGGCCAAAGTAGATTTACATCATACAGATTTCACAAGTACGAGACTGGGAAAAATGGTTCACATCAGCCTACTAGTGCTAATTACAAGCAGGGTATGTACAATTTTTTGGAGGCTCTGACATCTTCTATTTGGTGTTATGAAATATAGAATTGTATAAAGTGTGTCAAACACAACAGCAACTCCAACAATGCCAGCAATCCATGCTAATAAAAATCGAAATTATCAGTCATTTTCGCCCTATGGCAGTCAGCTCAGCTAAGAAAAAGCAAGCCATACCTGCTGTACTTTGATATTTTTGGTTGATTTTAAATTCCTGAATAAAAATGATTTTGAATGTAGGTGTTCCAACAAGTTAAACACATGTCATCTTCCATGGTGTAGCACTGGGGTGTCATCCTAAAGTGAAGTAAATATGGCATTAGAGGGTCATTCCCTATTTATTTGACCTCCTTCACACAAAACCACAAATCATAAAACTGCGTCACATTTTACAGTAATGAGTGTTTTAATTAAGCAACTGTAAAACTGAAGCTGTTAATTCTGTTGAAGTTCATTCCGTTCTACTGAATCTTAACGCAGAACGCCAGTCACCATGAAGCTCATAAATCCCCCAGCATATAACCCTTCTTCCCCTCATTCTCTGATCTTTCAGCTGTCGTTAGCATCCAACACGCTTCTTCCTGACAGCCCTCATATCCCCATGGGAGGGAACGGAGAGTGGGTTTGTATTTGTGTGTAGTTGGCGTGCATATCACAGTGCATACATGTATGTCCAAGAGTGTGTATGTGTCTTTACGTACATGCACACAAGACCATATGTCCACCATGCCGGCAACTAATGTCAACTGGTCCCGCAAGGCCCATTCATTTCCTATGACATGCGACAAGTTGGTCAATGTGAGAAGAATGGATGATGCTTAACTTTGGTGCAACGCCAGGCTGTGCGTGACTTTAATGTATCCTTGCCTGTATGTGATATGTTTGAGGGTATATGTATAAGTGTGTGTACATCTGTGTGTGCGTGCGCATGTGTGTGGCAAAAGTGTGTGTGTGTGTGTGCGTGAAGGAGCAAGAGAAGGTTGTTAACTGTCAAATTTTTCTCTCCTCGCGGTGATGCATCATTAGGTAGAAACATGGCTCATGGCCCCCCTCTGAGCGAGATGAAGGCTAGGAGGGACTGATGGGATGAGGGAAGGGGGATGATGGGGAGAGACTGAAAAAAAAAAGAATAGGAAGAGTAGAGGGGAGGAAAAACTGCAGTGGATGACAGCAGGGGGGTTATGTACCCAGAGGAGATATAAGACAGAAAGGGGAAGAGGAAGACACAAGGGAGAGTGAAACAGACAGGGAGGGAGAAGGAGACAGGGGAGCGAGGGGAGAGATACGAGAGCAACACAGACAGAGATATAATTGATTATTTTGTTTAGTTCTGATTTAAATTTATTAATTAATTTAATTTATTTATTTATTTATTTATTCTTCTTTTATTTACTCTGTAATTATTAGTTCGCTGTTAATTAGTATTATTAACTTTTATGACTCGGTGTCTGTAGTTTAATGTCTTCCACTTTCAGTCTTTACATCATAATCCTGCACATTCATTAGGTTTCGGCTGATATCTGATAATACTGAATATCGCAATACAATATGCACCCTCACACACACATGAACACACACAAGTCTCCGCCCATGACTATGCAAGATAACTCTTTAGTAATAATCAAAGTTATTTTGATGGCATTGTTCTGAAAAGTGTTGGACGTTTCAACTTAATATGTGTATCAATGGATGTAACTCAAGAATAAGACAGCTGTTACTTTTGCAGTCTTTGCCTAAAGTGCTTCTTTGATTAATTATTTATTTTTGTTTCACACTTACTGTTTTTTTAATCCTATTTATTAATTTAAAAAGTTTGTTAAACTGGTGGTACAGCTAGTTGCAAGTTACCTATAACAGCTGAACAGATGCACAACAGTCACAGTAATGGTGTGCATACATCATTTTGATTATACACAAGAGTTTTGGTTAATGTGCAGTTCTTGTCTGTTATGTTTCATTGTGTCTTGTAAGCCATGGGGGCTGGGAACCTTTTGGAGAAAGACGCTTAGAAAAATAAATTACTGACGTACTTACTTAAATAAAACATTTAATCTACTTGAAGAAGAATTTAGAATAAAACATGTATTTATTTATTTATTTTAAATTCTCAGTTGATGTAAGGTTAGATAAATCAACCCCCCCCACACCCGCCTCCACCACCACCACCACCACCAGAGCAGCTCTATTTTACAAAGAGCGCAATATACATTTAAATGAGAAAATGACATGGTATGTTCACTTTTGGATATTGCCTATGCCTAATATTTATGTTTGTATTTGCTGCTATTATATCCTTATGATGTTTTTCTAAATGGAAAAAAATAAATGTCATCATCAGTTTATGATGGGCTGAGATGCTTTGTCAAGAATAATAAATGGTAAACGGACTGCATTTCTACAGCCCTTTCCTAGTCTACCAACCACACAAAGCACTTCACAATGTCTGCCACATTCACCAATTCACACGCACACTCACACACTGATGGCCATGCCGGTGCCAAGCTGCTCATCAGGAGCAGCTAGGGTTCAATGTCTTGCTCAAGGACACTTCGACACACTCTCTGAACCAGGAACCCTCCAATTACCAGATGACTGCTCTGCCTCCTGAGCCAATAAATGTTACTTTAAAACAACAGCTGACAGATTACACCCAGCACACCCTCATCCTGGGTGATGTGTGTCGTGTGCCTGACACATCTGCTGTTAGTTACTTAGCCTGTGAATGAAGTGTATAAATAAACATGTCACATTATGAGTGTGTTACCCTGTATGCCTGAACACTTCACTGTTGCTGGGTAAAACCCCCATGCTATGCCACCATTTAATAACAAATTTTCAATTATAAACTACGTCTTGTTAATAGCGTGAAGACCATTCGTTTTTTGTTTTTTTTTTCATTTATCCAGTGGATTTTGGATGTGTTGGTAAGTCCAAGTCCTGCAGTGTTTTCTCTATCCATAAAAGGAACATGCAATTTATATTAAAACTTGAAAAATAACAAAACTGTTGAGGTTGGTGCAACATTTCCATCTGAGAGAAATGATATATTCTATGTGATTGTACTCTACATGTGCTCTCACTCATACTTTGGTGTGTATTTATGGGCATATGTGTATCCGTGCATTTGCGACAATGTGTGTGTGCATGTGTGTGTCCCTCTGTTCTCCCTGCTGGGAGAATTGTTCATTCGTGGTAGAGGTTGCCCACAGTGCATGGCTCTGTCAGTAATCACAGGGGGTTGATGAGTCACTGTCAACGCCTTGATGTGCCGCATCGCTTTCTTTGTTTCTTTCTTTCTCTCTCTCTTTCTATTCTATCACTCTGAGGGAGAGAATCCATGAATAAGCATGAAGAGAGGAGAAGAGAAAAGAAGAGAAGAGAAGAGAAGAGAAGAGAAGAGAAGAGAAGAGAAGAGAAGAGAAGAGAAGAGAAGAGAAGAGCATGCAGTGCAAGTGAAAAAGGGAAAGAAGGGATGTGAGAGACAAAGGAGAGGAATGGATTGAGTGAGTGAGGGATGGGCAGGAGGGAGAGTTGGTGGGGTGAAGTGCCGACTACAAAGGATGTCTGCTTTAGATGCAGTTTGTCCCTTAGATTTGTCAACTGACACCATCCCTCACACTCAGCACTTTTAGTGGAGAGGGACTGCTGAGTGCTTCCCCTTGAGAGATGGGGAGACTACACACACACACACACACGCACGCACGCACACAAATACAAACACACAGAAGAATGCATAGGTACTGCTTTCAGTGTATGCCTCAAGTTGAAGCAGAAGTGCAAAAATACCTCTTCATCAATCTTAAGAAATCTTTTTTTTTTTTTTTTTTTAATAAATGGAATTGATGACTTTCTATAGAAGCAGATGTCTAATTTATCCTTTTCGTTTCATTTTAATAAAGTCCCAACAAGGCACGATGAGTTGAGAATGATTTATGTTGTTCAACTGATGCTTGACTAATGTTAGCCCTTGCTCGGCCAACAGTTGACACACAAAAAAGGCCAAGCAGACCCAAATCAGGCTTTGGCTGATGGCCAAGGCAGAGTCAAGATCAAGATGCGATCTGCCAAAAACAAAACACGGAGCGTCTGCATGCAAAACAGCAGCCATTACCAGCTTCAAATCCTCAGCCGAGAAATTAAATATTCTCTTTTATGTGAAAAGCCAGACTCTTTAGCTGTAGACCAAATAACAAGAGGCAAAATCACAAACAGCTGTGGCAACAGAGTCTGCCAGAAATGACAAAAGCGTGTGCACACACAAACACATGCACACACATTTTGAGAAATTAACTTTGAGGCACATACAGGAGGGAAGACAGAAATCCCTCTATTATGCACAGACAAAAACTGAAACAATACAAACAAAATACATGAAAAAGACAACCAGTGACCACATATAAAATAGTCAACCGATACTGTACATCAACACATCTTTTTCATTCCACTCCTCAAAGAAAAACGGGCAAGAGGCAGGCTGAGAGGAACAGTATCAGTGCCAGGACTAACTGTTGACTAATGCATTTGTTTTGTAACTGCTCAGTGTGCGCTGCTGGTGATTATGATGATACTGATCAAAGTTGTCAGAGGTAAACGCACAAATTACAGTTTGAACACTTCCTCTGCTGCCGAGCTCATGTGGGAAGGTGTGCCTCAAAACCATTTCATAGACTTTGGTTCTTTGCAATCTAGTTTGTTCAAACAGTTCAGCCTGTGAGAGAAAGAAATATTATTTCATAAATCCCTTCTAAATTAAAAACGTGAAAGAGTGGGTATTGACGGAAGCGAGTTAATCCTGCTGCGAATAGGGACAGGAGTGGGCTTTGGAAAATATCAATACAGTGCAAAATTAAGACACAGTCCCATATATATACAGTAGGCTAAACACAAGTGTACAATGTACACAGTCACACACACACACACACACACACACACACACACACACACACACACACACACATGCATACACAAGCACATGAAGACAGTGCAGGAGGATCTTTGGAATGTTTAAAAACATCCATCACAAGTTGCCAGAGCCAAAAGCAATATTTTAAAAATGCTTACTTAGTCTGAGCAGCAGCCATAAAAAATCCTAAAGTATTGATTTTATAACAATGACAACAGCAAGAAAACTTTGCATTTGTGAAACTGCAACCAGAAGCCGTTAAACTATTAACATGTGTAATCGACAGAATCAAATAGTTTTCTGTCAGTCACCTAATTCATTAACCAAATTATCATTTCAGCACATTATATGCATATGTACAAATGTGTAAGCACAAACAAACAACAAACACACACCCACACACTATTTGAATGGCATCACTGCAGCACAGCAGGATGGTCAAGTACAAAATCCAAAATTGGATGCAGGAAATGTTAAATGATAAAGGTAAAATGTGTGACAAAAAAATTGCAGGTCTATAAACTGTACTTTTCAGATGTTAGAAAACAGGCTTGTTTGGTACAGACTCCAGCAAAAACAGCACCATCATCATTCTAAAAGCTTTATCAGTGAAAATGAAAATTACAATGCAAAACTTATTATACTTATCACTACTAAAATCGTGACTTATGTCTCAATTGCAATATCTGTAATAATTTTAATATGATTTTTTTTTTTTACCCATTTTGTTTAGCCATACATGGCATGCACCAAAAACTGACAGCACAAGTGTCTCTTCAGTCATTTTTCTGTTGACTTGACTCCCTCATTCTTTTCAAAATGTCATTTCCACAAGCCCTAGAAATGCAGTATAACACTCACGAGCCAATGAATGATCTTCAAGTATACTGTAGCTCCACCGGGAAAAAAAAGAAAAAAAGAAAGAAAACAAAAGGCAATGCAATAAATCTCTTTTATTCTGAGCGGATGGTTCATTGTGGTGCTCTGTGCTGGGTTATTGCCTTGCAAAGCCTGGCAGCTGATATATGGAATGGGTGGAGATAGCTGGGGAGTGAGGTCGTTGATAGGCTTATTGAAATGTCACTGTGAGTTGTATGTGTGTGTGTGTGTGTGTGCGCACGCTAGCCTAAAGAGGGCTGGATGATGAGTGAGAGCGTGAGAGTAGCTGTGTGTTTGTACATAGCCGTAAACGTGCTGTGTGTGTGTGTGTGTGTGTGTGTTGAACCTGGGTTAAATAATATTTGCATATATAATTCATTCTGTTTGTACTGCCAAATGACTGGGATCTGCCACACAGGACAATTCAGTGAGTGTAAACGGAAATTAATTTCAGCAGGTTTGTGTGGACAGAAAAGCATGTTTGCAGAATAAAACTAAGCACCTTGAGAGTTTCAGAGTTTGGCAGCCGCGTGCGCAGGCTTATTGACCAAACTGGTTTAATTCCTCTGGTTGAATTATTCTGCACCAGCCTCCACTGTGGGACCATCTGCAGCTGCTCTGTGATATTGTGACTGGTTTTGTTGCATTGTGGAAACGCATCTCCATTTTGGTTCATTGCCTCACTTTCCATCTCTCTGCAAACATCTCATCGCCAACTCCTCAAAATAAAAAAAAGTTTGCAGGCACGGCTTGTTTGGGAGAGGATACCTGCACCTTTATGACTGATCAAACAGCTTCCAAATCCTCATATTCCCTGAGCTGCCTGTGTCGCTCTTTCCCCACCATTGTTGTTGTTGTTATTGTCACAGCTAATTCCAGTTTGTCTAGATCATGGTTACCCCTTTAATCTTCATGTTTCCCCACTGGCATAAACAAACAATACAACACCACAGCGAGTATACGCAAATATGTATGCTGCAACATGTCCGACTGTGTCTCTATTTTGCTGCAGTTCAACTTTAAGTATCCGCCACCTTCTGAAAACTTTGACGATCACAGGTAACCACTTGAAAGTCATTTTAGTACACTATTCACTGAATGCCAAATGAACAGAATTGTCTGTGCTGTCTAAAAGGGAGACAACTTTGCTGGTTACCCAGTAAAGCTTTGGCAATTTACTGTAATACTATTTGACATCTGAACTGACATCTGAATACTATTTGACACCTGAACTGCATTCAAATAACTGCCTTCAATAAATTCAAATAACCCTGCAATATTAAAGGTAGTCCCCTAATCACTGTTTTTCCCAATTTTTTTTTTTTTTTTTTCCCCCGGGAGCCCACTTTTAAAAAATGACAAATCATCACAACTCAAACAACATTCGCAGGGACTCCTACTTTATTTTATCTTAGTATATTTTTCCACAAGTGACATGAGCCTATGCCTTTTATCCATATAAAACACAATACACTCACAATAATGGCAGTGATACTGAAATAGAAATGATAAAAACAATAAATTAAAAAAGTGAAAAAGTCCCTCACTTTCAGTTATATTGCAATCAATAATATCAGACATAACGGGTCACATTTTCTCACACAGTGCAATCTGAGGTTTGTTTCGCCGCTGCTAGCAAATAACATAGGCCTTTGACAGAATAATCAACGTAACAATATAATGTTATGTTCCACTGCTGGTGTTCTTCTTCTGATCACAAAGCAACTCATTTTTTAGAATCAGCTCTCAAATTGTTCTGTGGCTTGCAACTACAAGTGATCAAAATTAGAACAAGGCAATGCAACAATAACAATAATTATCCTTTCATATTTTCCCCAATGTCAATATAAAAATTTTAAAAAAGTTTGATAAAATACTGATAAACTTCAGGCAGGCAACAGACAGCAGGGATACAAATGACATCAAGTGTATCATGACGACATTTGTAGCCATTTTGCCCAGGCCTAATCAGAATTAATGCTCGACATATTGTTTGCTGCACGCTTTAGCTAACATACTTAGACCACAGCTGAGAGGGTGCACCATCACCAATAAATCCCCAATAGTATTCTATGATCTCTCCCTGTCGGCTAATATGAGCACTGCAGGTATGAGGACTATTTTAACGAAAGACAATGTACAGTTGGATCAAACAACCTAGTTAAAATCTCCTGCAACCCAACCCCAGGTCACAAACCCATCTTTGAAAAACACAGCGCTATGTGACAGAAGACATCACATTCAGAGAGGATGTCTCACCTCTGTCAATGTTTAGTCAGATTTCCTGCATTTAGATAGTACTCTCATTCAGAGCCACTTGCAATGAATGCAGCAGCAGAATGAAGAAACTCTTTCAGCACATTCCTACATTAAAAGCAGCCCACAGTTCCAAGACAATACTTGTAAGAAAAATTTCTCCACTAAATACTCCCTACCCACTAAAAAGCAAAAGGTGATAAAGACGGTGACCAATATGAATAAACCCCTCCACCACCCCCCACACTTACCTCCACCAATGCCACCCTTCACACCATGTTCCTGGTTTCATGATAGCTGGTGGTGCAGCAGGTGTAAAGAGCAGCCTGTTATGGGCCCTTTTTATCTAATTGAGCGCTGGTTAGAAAGCACTTTGGCTTTTAGCATTATCTCTATAATGGGAGAGGAGGTGAGAGGAAGAGGAGGATGGGATTGGAGAAATGTGACTGTGAGTGAGTCGTATGTGTATTTGTGTGTGTGTGTGTGTGTGTGTGTGTGTGTGTGCGCATGTTTGCGCACACATAATATAGCAGAGCAAACAGCATCATCAAAATCATCTTTTCTCCATCACCTCATACCTCCCCTTTTCCCTTATATTTTTGTTCTCATTCCCTCCATTCTGTCCATTCTTCATTTTATTAACTGACTTCTCCATCTATCCATCCATGATTTTTTTCTCTTTGCCGCTTTGGCTTATTATTGTTTTTTTGTTTGGTTTTTTTATTATTATTTTACCATTTCAGTACCAGTTCTTGTTGTGACCTGCAGCAAAAGGAACAGGTGTTTCACACATCACTGTGATTTTATCCAACTAAAAATCATACTTATTCTGGTCTAGATAGACATAAAAATTCACACTCAATTAGTCGATGACCAACCCATATCTCTCCCCATATGGTCATACATCTAATGTCATTCCCTGGTGGCCTATATCCTCTTCTACCCCATGCCAAAATGCCAAATATATTCAAGACAGGGTGACTCAATGTGAGATCCCTGTTAAATAAGTCATTTGTGCATAATCATTTCATTTTATCACAGAATCTGGACATTTTTATGGTAAAAGAATCGTGAGTGCAATCTGAGGATTTTAGTCTTCTAATTGAAGCCTCTCCTGCTACTCTTTTTTCACTAACCTAGAGTTTCAAGAAAAGGGGGTTAGCTGTTTTCTTCAGAAATAATTTCAGCCTTTCTCATATTGACTTAGGACTGTTTTCCTCTTTTAAGGCAATTCCATTTGTATTTAAGGGAAATATCCAGTGTCAGTGCCTTCCAGTCTACAGGTCCTCCAACTATTCTTCTGGCTTTTTAAATGAATTCTCTGAGCTTCTATCAATAACCTCACACAGATGTGACAGATTTTTAATTCTAGGTGTTTTTAATATTCATGTCTGCTGTAGCTCTAACAGTGTAAGTGCTGAATTTTTATCCCTGATTGATTCTTTTAATTTATTTCTCTCACCGACTGGGCCCTCTCATTACCAAGGCCTCTTGATCTTGTTTTATCCTATGGTCTTACATTATCTAACCTGACACGTTCTGATCCCTGTATTTCTGATCACCATTGTACATACTTTAATTTGGTTTTACCTCCTTGTTTTAGCTGCTCACACACGCACAGTTACGGTCTAGAGCTTTTGTCAACACAATCCTCTGTGAGACAGAGCCCTTATAATCAGCGGATGAGCATCTAACTAATTTCAGTATAATCTGCAATTCCATCCTTGATGAAATTGCACCATTGAAAACCAGGGGAATGAAAACATGCCCCAGCACTGGATAAATGACAACACTTGTGCTTTAAAATATAAATGTTGTGAAGCAGGGAGTCAAGGGAAGATGTCTAAGCTTCCTGGCCACCATCAGGACTAGAAGACTCTGATGAAGCTCTTTAATGCAGAGGTTAAAAACTCTAAACAAATCTACTTTTACTTTTTTTTTGGAACAATATCTATACTTCCTTTTTTACCCAAAGTCCTGGAAAATATTGTTGCAAATCACCTTTTAGCCTTTATGACTGATAACTCAATGCTTGAATCATGCCACAGTACAGAAACTGCCATTTTACTGCTACAATATCCCAGTGCATTGTTTGAATCTCAGCATTGTGGGGTTCCTCAGGGTTTGGTGCTTGGCCTGATTCTGTTCACCATTTATATGTTGCCAGTGGGACATCCCATGGGATCACACATCGGTTTCCATTTTCACGCAGGTTTACCTAAGCTGTTACCCCAGTGATTTCAATGAAATGTATTTGCTTATAAACTGTCTTAAGGATAGTCATAAATGGATGGCTCAAAACGTCCCTCAGTTCAACTCAAAAAAGACTGAGATACTTCTATACTTCTGGCATTGACTCCTCCAACACTCAAACTACAAACATAATAGGTTCATACTATAGTCTTATCACTCTGCAGTGAAACCTTGATGTTTCAACTGAAAGCAACATAACTTTGTACAGCCACATCAAATCTGTCATACAATCACACTTTTTCAACTTAGAAAAATATCTAAAATTAATCCATGTCTGCCTGCCAAAAACCTTGAAAAAGTTATCCATGCTTATATTTCATTGCGGCTAAATTATTGTGACTCCTTTTTCTCCATCTGCAGCAAAAAGTCTTTCCTCACTACAATGACTGAAAGGATTTGTACAGGCACCAGAAAACAAGACCACATTACGCCTATCATTTCATCTTTGCACTGAGTGGCTGTTAGTTTTAGAGGTGATTTCAAATTTTTACATATCACTATTCAAGACTGGAAAGATTTGGTAAGCAGCTATATTTATTTGACCTTTTAACTTGAGGTGGGTACAATTACTCGAATACTCGAGTACTCGTTGTTGATGTCAGTATTCGAGTAACGCTTTACTAATCACACACCTGCACAGTGTATTGGTTTTGGCTACAACACATTTGGTGTTACATGCAGCATGTTAGCAGCAACCAGGAAGAGTGATGTCTGGAAATATTTGGACAAAAAGGACACAGTGCAAGATATGTGGTGTTAAACTTGCAGATCACAGAAATACTAGCTCAATGCTTAACCACATGCGCTTAAAGCACAAGGAGAAAACAGTGGAGAGAGCTAACAGGCAGCCTCGCATCACATCTTTTGCTAGCCATAAGCCTGCTATTTAGTAAACAATAGGCCATGCCAGGAAGGTCCGTGTCCAACTGGAAACACTAGCGGGCCTCCTGAATTTATATTTTACGGTAAAATATATAATGCACGAGTAATCGATTAGTCGTTCATAATGTAATTAGAGTACTCGAATATTGAAATCACTGAAAATGTCCATTCCTACTTTTAACTCCCCATGTCCTGTCATGGGTCCCAAGGTCCAAAAAGTAGTTCATAAATCCAGATTAAAAAAAAAAAAAAAAGGTTGGCTATGTCTGTTTCTTCCTTTATGTCTCTTCTTACAACATACTTCTATAGACTATCATTCAAATTGTCTTTTATTATTGACAATTTTATGATTACTTTTATAAAGTGCTTTGTAAATCTTGTTTCAGAAAGGTGCTATCATCATTATTATTATTAGTAGTAGTAGTGGTAGTGCTAGTAGTAGGGTTAGTATTAGTATTATCATTAGTTTATTAATTTCATCCTTTGTTCTGTCCTGTGTTTTGTTTTCTTTATTAACTGTTTTGGCACCTTTGTATTCATTTTGACTTAAGCTGCATCCTTATTTCCTCCCTTGGTTATCATCTTGTTTGTCTTTCTTGGTCTTCCATCCCTTTTTCCCACACTGCTTTCTTTCTCTGTCACTTATCTTTCAGTTTTATATCATTTTTGCTCATAAACTCCTCTCCTTGTTTCTTCCTTGCATCCTTTCCCTCTAACCATCCTTCCTTCCATCCATCCGTTCATCCTTTTCTGAGCAGATGCTTCCCTCCTGGTACTCACTTCTTTCATCCTTTTATCCAACTTATTTTCCCGTCTTCTTCTGTCTCCAACAGCAGAAAATCCCTTTGGACTTTTTTCATATTGTTTCTTCCGTATTAAGCTACTACCAGTTTTGTGGAGGCTAATTATTGTATGATAAAATATTCTTCGGTCCAGATGTCGCTTTTGCTGCAGTGGATGAGCCACAGTCCCTGGAAGGTTTTCCTCCTAGAGTTTGTGTTGGGGATTATCCATATGTAAACAATGGGGCTAAGCCTTGTAGAGAGAGGGAGAGAGAGAGCAGTGTGTACATGTGTGCATGCTCAAGTTTATGTGTGCAAACCTCTGCAAGTGTGTGTTAGCCAAGGTCTTTAAGGGAAGTGTGTGAGCAATAAAAGTCAGAGGCTTCATTAGAGTGAAACAGAACGATTTTTTTTTTCTCATACGCAGCATGTCAGCATGAATGCTAAATTGCGCACATTTTTTCTGACCTTGTCAAACCCATGTAGAAACATTCGACCCAAGATACAGCAGCACAAACTTCCATATGCTAGTGCTGCACAATATTCAGAAAAAAAAAAAAAAAAAAACTAACATTGTGATAGGTTTTTTTCTGC
Organism: Myripristis murdjan; assembly: GCF_902150065.1. Lineage (NCBI taxonomy): Eukaryota > Metazoa > Chordata > Actinopteri > Holocentriformes > Holocentridae > Myripristis > Myripristis murdjan. The sequence continues at coordinate 18,440,992 of NC_043999.1, forward strand.
AATATATCTGGCGATATGAAAAAATACAAGAAATTTCACCAGATACATGCAGAGTGTTAATCATGCATGATACACGATTAACAATTATAGTTTTCATCATCTGGGCACTTTATCCTCTTTTAACAAAACAACATGCTCCCTTCACCTCCTACTTCCACCACACTTGGTTCAGCTCTTTGCCACCTCTCCAGAAATCAGCTTGGACTCTGCCTGGACATATCTGGCTTCACATATGTGAATCTGATATCAGTTTCCTACTGGACACACATACACACGTACACATGCGGGCTTACAGAACAAATCCAAAGTTGGGTATTGAGATAAAGAAATGTCAAAGAGGCCTTCTGGAAGACAGCAAATTTCAGCAAGACATTATGGGTAGCTGAGTGCTCCCATGAACAGAGGATACACTATTATCTAGACACACAGTGCAACAAATTCTCCCAAGTCGCTAAGGTTGAAGCTCCCCTCCTCCAGAAATAACTTGTTGACAAAATGTAGAGTGACACATTGTGCCATCTGCTGGCTCACCTCTGGCCAGCCGGACCCACAGGGCAAACACTCAGTCTGCACCTCCACCCTTCCGCCCCGTCTCCATTTCTGAGTCACACTCCGTCACTCTCCGCCTCCTCAGCCTCCCTCACTTCCTCTCCCTTCCCATTTTCATCCATCTACCTAACTCGACCATATTCCCTTATTTATACCTTAGAGCTATCACAGTGGCCTCTACTTTCTCCTGTCAGCCCGCAACCTCTATTCGACTCCATTGTATTGTGTTGTATTCTATTCTCTCCCAGCTACAATGAAACAGAAAAAGATTAACACCCTTGTCTCTCCTCTATTGTCATTCTCTTCTATTCTACCACAGAATCAAATCTCATCAGGGCCTTTGCTTTCATCTCTGCGTCCCTCTAATTACTCCTACAGCAGCAATACAGTCTCTCTCTGTCTGCACAATGAGCTGGTTGTGATAAAAATGCTTTATGGCCTTGCCTGTATTTATGGCCTGTGTGTATGGCAACAGCGATGTGTGCTTTGGTTTGCGTGTGGAGGAAAAGAGGCAGGGAGGAAACATGAGATGAGAAAGAACGAAGAAAGGGAAATGAAGCAGAGGACAGGTGAGGAGAGCAGAGGCAGAACGGTCAGAGCAAAGGTGAGGAAATGCAACAAGCATGGTGAGGAAAGCCAAAGAGAGGTGTTACAGTGCCTACCCGCTGAAAATAGGCAGCAGCTCATCTGTGGATCAAGAGCATCTTGATGAAGTTGGTCATGCAGCTGACAGGCCTGTACTCCTCTTTGTGCAGCCAAGGAATCTGTATGCCATCGATTACTCTACTTCCACAATGTCTTGTAATTGGCTGTTTGAACGGGCAAATGTCAGTGCAAATTCTAGGTTGGAGTTAATTATCATTGAGTGATCACTGACAGACCACTAATTACTGCTGGTTCATCAGCAAGGTATGCCATCTCACTAAAAAGCTCCTTTAATCTTCATGATTTGCAAAACACCAACAAAATATGAGAAAATGTTTAAGCTGCAAGCCCACCTGTTAACCAGAGCTATTTGACCTCCGAGCCAGCTGTGTGATGGTACAGCCATAGTTAACAGCTTGTTGAGAATCATCTATTATGGAGACCATTGATGGCTAATTAACTTGCTTGGAGCCGCTCATCCTTAACTTAACAAGTTGTGCATGCAGCACAGCTGTGGTGGGACACTTGTTGAAACCCATCTACTGGAGGAGTCTTCTAGAAAGAGTTTTTCCAAAAACACCTGGTGTCTCATTTTCTTAAATATCTATAACACACAACACACAACAAATATCAACACTTATGATGACATTGCATTACTGCATTTGGTCCAGAAAACCAGCGCTCTCTTGCACACGTCTTAATGTGATTTGGTTATGCAGGTGTCTCCTGCTCTCCCTAAATCCCTTGTTTCATTGATTTGACTCATCTTTTGCAAATGCACTCATATGATTGACTTTGGCAGCAGTGCTTATCAAGCCTCTCTGGCTTAGCACTGGCAATGCTGCATTTTGGCACATTTCTGCCTTTTGAATTAAGTCTATTGGCCTATTGGATTAAGTAAAGATTATTAAATGGCCCACTGTCTTTTGGAGGACAGATTTTGGGCTTTATCCATGAAGAGCCAGAGAAAAACCTTCGACAACAAGGCAACAAGTAGCACCCGGAGGATATATTCCTATTGAAATTTGTTATTGAGGTATTTCACACTTCTCTACTCTTGGTTATTGAGAGGGAAACAAAAGTGTTGCAACAATATGCGGTCACACCTGTTACGAGATGTGCCAGTTTGGCCCAGAGCAGCAGAAGGGGCTATTGTCTAGATTTGGTGTGCCTTCTCTGCCTCTTCTACAGTGCTAGCTACTGGGTCCTGTGCCTCACTGTCTCCAAGCGAATGACAGAGACTTCCTTCTCTCTCACTCCTTATCAGTGCCCCCTGACAGTCTCTCAGTCTCTAGCAGTCTAGCAGTTTTCTCTCCTTCCCTCCTTTGCTCCTCAGTTTCCCTCTGTGGTTCCCAGACTTGACACTGCTGGCGCCATTGCTATGCTTGGAGTGATTCACGGGTGGAGTTTTAAATGTTTAATGCTGCGTTGTCAGACTCGGTCCCCAGCCATCCAGCCAGGTTGGCCAAGCCAGGCTTGAGCGGCGGGATGTCTCACCTCTCAGAGGCAGATTACAGATGCATACGAGCCCCGATCAAGAGCTCCAAAAGGTGGGGGAATAAATCTCCCCTGACAGGCAGGTTGTGTTAGCCTTAACACCCCGTATAGCATTGGAGGTGAAGGGGCATAGTTGGTCTGGCCCAGGGCGCCTGAGGAAAGAGCCGCAAAGCAACAGAGGAAGATAAATTGACAGAGAGTCACTGTGGTAGGTAGAAAGAGAGGAAGAGAAAAAAGAAAGAGAGAACTCACTAAGGGTAACAAAGGGAGACAAGAAATGATGACGGTTAAGACAGACGAAATAGAAGAGGAGGAACAAGGTGTGCAGAAAGAAGGGAGGAGGAATGATAGAACGGTGAGATGTGGAGGATTGTTAAGGAGTCAGAGAAGGTTAGACAAAAGAAAAAGCAAGTGCAGGAAAGTTTCAGAAACTCACTCCACACGATGGAGTAAAAATAAAGGAAGGAAAGCAGAAGAAATGTAAATGAGGCTAAGTTAAGAAAAAAACGGCAACAAAACTGACAGATGATGGACAAGTTACTGGCAGCCCACTCTACCAGAGTTGTACCACAGAGACACAAGACAGATGGAGAAAGACAGGGTGGAGGAGGAAGGAGGGTGAGTAAGGAAAGAGAAGGAAAAACACAGGAGAAACAGAGAGGTTCAAATGTGCACAGAAGGGGATGGAAAGAGGGAGAAGGAAAATAATGGGGGGGGGGGATGGGGAAGGGAGACAAAAATGAGAAGTAAGGAATAAAGAAAAAATATAGAGGAGTATGCAGAGAGCTGGAGACTGGAAAGAAAAAAAACAAGAAAAAAACAAGAGGGGTAGAGAGGGAGAGAGAAAATGGAGCTGAGGTGGCCAAAAGTGCATAAATAGATGAGAAAAGGGAGGGAAATGTTTTGGCAATAGAGAGACAGCGAGGGAGAGAGAGAGAGAGAGAGAGAGACAGAGAGAGACAGAGAGACAGAGAGAGAGACAGAGATGGATGGGGGTGAGTGGAAGAGGGTTCAGCAACATTTTTTAGAACATCTCTACTGGCATTTACATTTAGGCCAGACTGGGCTGAGCTGCTACCCAGGGCATCTCCCGCTGACAATATGACATTTCCACCCCAAAGTGCTGGGAAAGAAGAGGAAAAAATAGCGAATGAGGTTTCACCCCTTCCCACCACTAAATATTCACCAGCCAGTCCAGAAACAGAGTTCAAAGGGAATTTCGACATGATGACACACCTGGTTAAAATTCGGACAGCCACTTATAGAAGAGAGGACCTGAGGACTTGGGAAATAGCCCACACTTATAAAAAAAAAAAAAAAAAAAAATGGTCACCTTTGCAAATAGTTTATTTGTGTTAATCAGTGTACTGTTAATTAATGTTAATCAGCATCAGAATTGGAATTGCTTTATTTGTCAAGTAAAATATATTTTGCAGAAGTTTGCTTTGGCAGTTCTGAGAGAGGAGAGTATCAAAATGAAATTCTTGAAATAACTAAAACTGCAGTGGGAAAAGTGATGTGTGGTGCCATGAAAAAACTGAATACATGTTTAGATCGACATCTTTGCAGCGCATCAGTATCTTTGGCATAGTGTCTCTAAACAACTTTGATGTAAAACTAATGGACACAACAGAGACTTCCAACAACCGGTTCCTAGAGAAGTTAATGGAAAAATTATATCAAATCATATTAATCAAATTCCATTTGCCTGCCCGCCTCCGAGCTACTGGCAATGATGGATTTAAACACAAAGTAATGATGGGCGCATTTAGAAGAGACAATTTCTATGGCAACAACAAATTACCGCACCGTAAACAACAACAACAGTGACAAACGCAAGTGAGCTCATTAGAGATGGTTAGATGCACATCTCCAAGTGCAGCAAAGCACTATGGGTAGAGGGGGGGTGATGCATTTGAAACACCAATACCTCATTTATTTCAGACAGACAGAATGCAATGAGAGACTGAAACAAAGAAAGAATGAACGATGGGCGGAGGCGCAATGGAGCAGCGAAGTAATAAAGGAAGAGGGAGTGAGAAAACGACAAGAAAGTAAAGAAGACAGAGAGAGGAAGAGAGACGGGGAGGGACAGAGAAAGAAAGAGAGGGAGATGGAGCGATCTGCCTTATTTCCGAGACAACTCTGATGACAGAGCCATTCTTCATTAGCCAGTCTCTTTACAGTGTATATGTCAACCCTGGCGGCCAGACAACTGCAGCGAAGTGTGATCATAATTTATCTGTTTAGAATGCCGAGGGGGGAAGACCAGAGTGCCATGCAAAGCTCTTAGCTGAGCTTTCCTGCTGCGCTGTGCACTGCAGTGCAGTGACATATCACACTGAATGTGACTACGGAGATAATTGAAGTCAAAAATAGACTTTGCAGACCAGCATATGGAGATGTAATGTTGCATATAAGCTCAGCACAAAGCCATATATCATACAGCGGGGACATAATTCTATATAACAGGCCGGGGATACAGGCATGTGTATAACTCATTAAAAAAAACACCTGTGTCGGTGCAAGAGACATAGTTTTAGGTGTAGTTTTTTCTCAAATTACATCTAAAACAACTCACAGCTCTGGAACTCATGACTACATCTGCCCCTGAAGTTTCTTTTAACAACAGACAGAAGTTCTCCAATGCAATAATGTAGACCACAGTGAGTAAGATTAAACTCTATTATCATCAACCTGTCAGTATGACTGCTACATCCGTGTTGTGAATAATTAGAAAGGCTCTGTTTCACCAGTTCTGCTGCCTAAGGTACATGATATGCTCCCCAGGTTTAGGACTGGATAATATGATGAAAAATAAATGAATACATAAAAATCATATGGCAATTTATTTTACCAATATTACAGTCGGTAATGTTTTTAATAGCAATGATAATTTTTGTATTCTAATTTTCATTTCAATTTTCTGTACCAAACACATTGTCAAACATTTTACCTTTATCATAAAACTACAGCTCCTGCAATTTGGATATTGCACTTGGCCATATTGCAATTCCAATAATATTCTGAGTAATTGTTCATTCCTACCCAGGTTGGTCTTTCACAATAGATGCTGTCAGCTGCAAGCCAGCACATCGATGGCCTAAAGATGAGAAATAACAGCCCAGGCAGGAGAAAGCGAAGTAATGCTGTACCCTCCTTTAACAATTATTGCAGACGTGCCCTTGGGCAAGGCACTTAACCTTTACCTCTTAACTTCTCTGTGGAGTTGCTCAGTGGCCAAAAGAGTGTTTTTACTGGGCAGCTCCCAGGTAACTGTCTTGAATATGAGGTGGAGTGCACTTAAAAGGAGCCGGCACAATCAGTGAGGCTTCCCTAGATCAACAAAGGTTCAAAATGTCAGTAAACTGATAAATACTGGGGTATTTTCTGACCTCTCTGACTCCTCAGCTCTTTAATGGCTCTTTCCATTTCAGAGTAATCTTTCCATTTTCTCATTTTTGGATCGATGGGGACTCAAGGAGAATGAAAGGCCTATTTCCTCGCAATAGGGATAAAGCTTGCCCACACAGGGCTGTCTCATGTTTTCTAATCATGCCAGCCACAGTACAGGGTCAGATGAAGTGACACTGAGTGTAGAGAGCAAGTCCATCTTTGAACTGTACTATGCAGACTGCAGTTGAAATGATTCCAGTCAGCTAAAAAAAGAACCGTGGCTGTTTCAGTGATATTAATAGCATTGTATCATCAGCATGGTGCAATTTTAAAGGCAAGGTAGAGCTGTCGACAGAGACGACAACTGAAGTGAAGTAGTGGCCCACACAAAGTGATGAATACTGTACAGTGGAGCTAGAGACGTGGAAGCAGTGTTGAGGCCATACGGTAAGGTATTTCTTAACATCGACTCCAACAATGTCTGCCATGCCCAATGTGGTGGTTGCATAAAGGGGAGGGAACAATGGAGCAGGTCAAATATTAGTAACAATGTTTCTCTATTTCTGCCCAATACGAACATATCCCTTGGTGCATGACCCCAACGCTTAGCTTTGCCTGTAAGCAATGGTCCCTGACAGACACATTCAATTAATCAATGCCTTTCTCACACATCACCCTGCAGTTTTCCAGGCTTTGCTCATAGCCCTGGGCGCTAGCTAGCTCCAACATTACCGCGGTGCATTACTGCACTGTTTAGACCTGCTGAGCCCCGGAGAGCTGCTCACGCTACAGACTGGCAGAGTAATAACAAAGGATAAATGGATATTGACCAGAGAAAGCGATTTTGAGTCTATCTTACACTGTTCACTACATTGGCGGAGGTTAGGATTTACGGATTCATCTTGGTACATTCTTGTTTACTGGCTCATGCTGGCCGCTACCCAACAAAGTATTATTACAGCTAACAAAGGCTATGTGACAAATATGTGTAATTATTATTCAGGCTGCACTACCTGTAGGCATTCAAGATGTTCCTGGCATTCAGGGAATGCATTAGACTTTTGACTATTGCAATATTATAATTCAAGATAATGCCAACGAGTTCATCAGCATGCAAGCATATATGCAAGCCAAAGCTAGATTTGAGTCTCAGGTAGCATTAGCATGCAGATAGAGAGGGAGGTGGTGGCAGTGGGATGAGGGTGGGCAGGCTAAGTGATTAGCAGGAAGAGCTCTTATTTCACATGCAGGATCAGCATTGGGCTCTGTCGCAGCATTAAAGGCTAATGAAACAGAGCCCAGGTGAGGGAGAAGGGGTACGCTGGAAGGGGCAGCGAGGGGTTGAGGGTGATCTTTGGAGTGGAGAAGGCACTGATCATACACTGATGAGGGGGCTCACAGCCCTGCTCAAACACTAAAGTCATTCAGAGATGCGCCAACACGCTGTTTCGTTTGTGTTTTGTACAGGCATATGGACACACAGTTTACTTCGGATGAAGTTCAACAACTGTTCACATTCAGTATCTGCCAATTCTGAAAATATAATATCAGACACACACACACACTTTCACCCATCTCAGGGGGTTGTGATATTTGGCAGTAAGCAGCTTGTTTACGTGTGGATGTTCCAAGGTCCCCGTGATTAAAACAGCTCCAAAGCACTCCTGACACTCCATTACCCAGCATGCCCCGGGTAAGGCAGGATTGTACATATTGATTTCACGCCTCATTACACTTCCTGCCTAACGATGTCATTGTTCTTCCTGGTTCTACAGGATTGTACAACGTTCAGAAATGGCCAGGTATAATTCTGGGAGGGGACGGCGGACACATAACAAATGAACACATTAATATTAGGTCCAGGCTTGTTGGAGTATCATGGTTGAAATCTACACAAGTTGCAGACTTTCAACCCACTTGTTCATGGTGGCCATAGCCATACTGTAGCTACCCATCGTAAAGCAGGTGGAGCATATGTGCCTAAAAAGAGATAATCGATAGAGAAAGTTCTCAAACCCTAGTCTGGCTTCAACTTTATTATTGAAGTGGTTGTACTCCAGTAAAACATCAATATAAACCATGAAAGCTAGGTGTATCAGAGTGAGTCAGAATGAATTTCATTTTATCTTGAGTTTGTACACACTATCCTGCATTTTCCAAACTGCTAACACCTCATTTACATGAAAGTCAACAGACAGCGGCTGGCATCTTCTGAGGCAGAGCAGAACGCTTTCTAAAGTTGAAAACAGGTCAACATTTTAAAGGTGGACTGATTTTTTGTGAGCTGACTAATAACAAGAACAGGTTGCACAAAACGTAGGCAGCTGACAGTTTACAATAACACTGACCAAAATAAAAATGGTATCAGTATTGGTGGAAAGATTGGCTGTAGTTAATCTGATCATGAAGAATCAGTATGCAGGCACATTCGCTGTGTTACACAAGTCTGCTAAGTGTCTGGGAGTTGCATCCAAGTCATGTTTGCTGACAACGGCAGCTACTGCAGCTGGACATCACAGAGGCAAAGTGCACGTCCTGCAACTCTCTTTTCAAGCTATCAGCACAAACTGCAGTTGAGAGAGCGCTGTTTCTTCTGAAAAGCCAAATACCATGAGCATGCCCTTATTCTTCATAATTTTTTGTGAGAAAGTTTGAGTTTTCAGTTTGTGACTGCTTCTCCTGAGAAAAAGTTTTTTTTTGTTGTTTTTCTTTTCCTAGCTTCACAGCAGCCTTCATGTGTGGGTATTGGATCATTTATCCCTGCCACAAAGAGTGTACAAACAGCATAGTACTGTGATTCCACTTTCACTGATTGACCTTCAAACGGTAATTGGCAAGTGTGGCTTGGTGGTTGTCTCACAGTGCTGGGTATTGGACGGCTGCCACAGAACCTCAGCTCGCTCTCTCTTGCTTTTTCTCTCAATCCCCCACAACCCCTCCTTCCTCCTCTCTTTTCCTCTTTCCCTCGTTTCATTTATCCACTTTCCAATGGTTGCCAAATCTCCACATCATCTACCTGTGTCCTCCCTCCTTTCCTCACCCCCAAGCCTTAAACCTTCCCTTCCTCACATGATGAAACTTTCATCTCATCTCTCTCCCTCATTCTCCCTCCCTGTATCTTTGACATTCTCTAACGGCTCCCTCTCTCTCTCTGTCTCTCGGTTTCTCTCTGGCCCAGAGCATGGCAGCTGCAGTAGCATGTAGCCTGCCAGCTGCCAGTACAACAGTGATGATGATGGTGACAGTACAGTGGGGGTGCTGGCTGGGTGATGTTGACTAAATGGAACACTGCAGCACCACTGGCAGACACAGACACAGACTCAACCTCACACACACACACACACACACACACACACACACACACACACACAGTCCCAAAGAGCACAGCCACCCTCAGGCCAACTTTTAAAAATTCTTCCCCAGCCAAACCACTTCTGAGCCAGGGTGAGCCAGCTGAACACCTCCCCTCTCTGCCACTGTCTTCCACAGATGCTCTCTCTCTCTCTCTCTCTCTCTCTCTGCGACGAAATGGCAGGGGGATACCATTTCTGTGACACGCATCCCACTCACATTCACATGAAAACCACTTGCAGTCATCTAGGTGGTTTTTAGCATCATCTAAGTGCCGTGAAGTCATTGGCAGGAATAGATATCTTTCATATGAATACTGCACCTGGCATTGGCGACAGAATCGGGTTGTTTGGAAGGCTGGAGTGACAAACCGCAAGACTGTATGGCACACACAGGATCACTCTTCAATGAATGAATGATGAATGGAAAGGCTACCCCTGGAAAACTGCTTCACTGCAGCAAAACAGGTTTGGCCTACGCAGTGAAATCGGATATCTGTGCATGTGTGTAAATGGTATGTGTGTGTGTGAGTGTGTGTGTGTGTGTGTGTGTGTGTGTGTGTGTGTGTGCGTGTGTGTGTGTGTGTGTGTGTGTGTGTGTGTGTGTGTGTGTGTGTGGAGGATCTCTCTCCTAACTAACAGTAGAGGTCAGCATTGGGCTGGAATTTTGGCCCGAGCTCTACTATGCCCGTCTACTTTAACATCCTACCCAATCCGACCCAACAGGTCTCACGAAATTTGAGGTCTGAGCCCAATCAAATCCCAGATAAAATTTTTAATAGAATACAACTGCAAGTACACACACTAGTATGACGCAATCACATGCAGAAAGGCAGACACACACACACACACACACACACACACACACACACACACAGAGACATGTTAGCACAAAGGGAATTTATGTTAAGCCTTAATATTACAGAATATGGGGGCATTAATATGACAAATATAAATTAACAAATAAATAAGGCCTGTGCCTGACTGGGCCCGACGTCACAGGAGGAGGAAAAAGCTCTATCCAACCAGAGCTCTGCATTCTTCCTCAGGGTCCGTCCCGCTCAGCTTGGGTTGCAGACCTCTACCTAACAGACAGCCCTCGCCAGGATTACACTGCGCATATCTGCAAGACACATGCATTTAAATGCACATGCACATACAAAAGTTGAGACACACACATCCACATATGCTCCCGCACACAGGCACATGTACACAAATGTGCACAGATGAATAGACTCATGCACCTATACATATACATGCATACACACACAACGCATGCATGCACACTCCAGAATGCATGCCCGTAGGCTAACTGATCCGCTCCCACAGTGGCACAGTGAAAGAGACGGATGTTGAAGGACACTGAGGACACACACAGAGAGAAAGAGACACCAAACCCAATTTTCACCCTGAAAACCACTGGAAGAGAGGCTGGCAGGTCTTTTCAAAGCACAAAATGCTTTGAACCAGCGCATCCACTCTGTCAAAGCGCGAACTGTAAGGTGGTATGACGGTGTCATTTCAGAGTTAACCACTGCCACAGCAGAAAAAGTACACTCACTATTATGCAGGTCAAGAGCAAAGCAAAAGGCATGGGCTTCCTAGATATTGTTACTGCTGTGAGACACCTTATAATTTCCAATTTCAGCAATTTTTTTCAGCACAAATTGAAGGTTTACAGGGTCTTCTGTGTGTTGAGTAAAATTCTGGGACCCGTGGACCTATGAAACCTTTTCAAAACATTGTCAGTAATTTCACATTACATGGGCGTCAACTGGAAAATAACACTTTTTGCTTCTAGTTTGGGAAATGTTTCCATTTCAGGAGATACAAGGTTTTCCTCTGCCTCTTCATAGGATTTTCATGAGGGAATGCAAGGATTAATTTCTTCCCCTTCATTCTGACCCTGAGACAGAATTAATTTATGCCAGCTGCAAATCAGAGCTGTCAGCCCCAGTAATAGACAGAATATCGATAAAGGGGATGGGAAAGGAGGGGTAGAGATGGAGGGGGAGGGGGTTCAGGACACACAACACACACCTTCACAAACTTACTTTCAAAGCAAGCTGTATTAATGTGAGTGTGTTGGTTTGTCGAGAACAGGGTTTTCATTAGCCGGTATATGCCAGCTTTTTGCCGGTATAAAGTGCAGTTGTCTGGGAGATGAAAATATCATCAACCAAAATGTCCAGCAGAAAAGAGTAATTCACTGAAAAAAGTCATTTATTACTGTGCTGAACACCTACGAGAGGGATGCTTCTGTTCTGTCCTGTTTCTGCAGTTTTGACAGTCAGTTCAGCACAGTCAATTCTCTCTCCCAGTCTTTCTCCCACATGCTGTTTCCGCAAGCTCAGCCAATCAGCACACAGTATGCTACGTACACAGTGCGCCTGTGTCTGTCAGCTCCTACACCATCAGGTCGTTTGTAGAAACAAAGTGGCTTTTTATTCATTTTTATTTTTTCTCTATTTATTTATTTAGTTATTGGAAATGAGGGAACATTTTGCCATTGCATGGCTGCTGATATATTCATTTACTTAGATTACTTTTTCTTTGAGGTTCAACTGGAAAATGTGGTGACACTGTAGTCTTTCAGCTACAATGTGGGCCAAACTCTAAATTAAGTGTTTTTGTCGCTGCACTGCTGGCCCAAATGCGGGACTCTTTTAACATTTTTAGATGTTTAAGACCTGTCTGACATGAGTCCTGTGATGCCACACTTTGAAGTCAGACAAAATTACAAGCTATATGCGACAAACTACATGTGACCATAACAAACTATAATGTGACTTTTCTAATGTCAAATACAGTTTTTAAAACTTACATTTGTCCTCTATACATATCTGAAAAGATGTCTCAAAATCCACGTCCAAATTGCCAAAACTCTTATGTTTCTATGTCACAACTAAATCCATTCACTTCCTCAAAATGATCATTCCCTGCATTTGCAGGACTGAGGTCAAAGTGAGTCGGGCTGCACAGCACTCTGCTATCAGAGATGTCTTGTCAACCCTCCAGCAGAGTCATTGGTTCTCTGTTTGTCTGCTTGGGGCTTGGAGCAAGTGATGTTAGTGGTTTGTAAACTGGTTGCCTTTGGATCTTACACTTGCACAACTGACCTGAAATTTGGATGTTGAACTACAGTTTCAGAGAAGTGTTGAATGAAGCCAATTTCTGTAGCCAGTGGGAAACAATCATAGCACCAGTGTTCTGTCAGATTTAATTCATCCCTCGCACAACCAAAAACAAATTACTACAACTTAATGAAACACAAATATAGGCTACAAGAAGAACGCTACAAAATACATATCCGTTTGGCCAGAATTAAGAAATATCATCAGCCATATTGGCATTAAAAAAAAAAAAAAAAAAAAAAAAAAAAAACCTGGTTAAGAATATGCATGGTCAATAAGCAATGCAGTAGTTTGGCTTGGTGAGAGCACATTAACAGAGGAGTTTTCAGCTCACTTTTAAGACCAGTGAACTGCACTCAAACTCCAGTGAAGAAAAGGAGCCTGGAGAATAACCAGCAGTCTAGAGTACAGAATATATTACCCTTTCTGCTCTGAAAAAGGCCTTGCTCCTTTCAAACACAGAGAAAGCCTCCATCAGTTGTGAACACTTCATAACTCGAGTGGCTTATGGATACTTTCAACTCACAGGCAACAATATTAGAAACGAAAAGTGCGGAGGCAGTAAAGGACAACAACATACAGGAAGTGGACATTTTGATGACAATGAAAAAGAAAGAGAGTGGCAAAGATGACGAATAATGATGACAATAATGGCTGCAGCTTCAATTCTTATGACAGTGAGAATATGATGTCATTACTGATGACGTAAATGATGATGATACTGCAGAGAATGAAGACATGAATCATGACATGATGGAGATTCAGCTATAGATTTATAGTCAACAAATGATATGGAGGATTTGGAGCCATTGTAACAGAGGCTAAACACACACACGTTTTCCAGCATGACTCATTTCTGTAGGTGAGTCCATATATACATCAAATTACCTCTGCTTCTCACAAACCAACAAGCAAATACATGCAGAATACAAGCATGCACACACACAAGCGTACACTCAAGAATATGCTGTGCATTTTAGGGACATACAGAATCAAACAGACATTAATCTGCAAGAATTACAGAGGTGTAAGTCATTTCAAATTCTGAAACGGAGAGATGATCTTCCACACCGTCCTCTTTCTTACAATGAGCTTAATTATAAACATTTATTTCATGATTTCAAATTCAAAATTCGGTGTGTGTGTGTGTGTGAGCAGTAATTTTCATAACCAACTATAATGTCATCAGTGCTCAGAGGTTTAAACGAATTAGGATAAAGCTGGAAATAAATCACAGAATGCAGCCACAACAACAATTACCTCTACACTTTCGTAGATTTGAGTACCTGGACAACCAATATAACATAATATTTAAACTACAATATTCAAACTTTCCTATCAAAAATTATGTAAAAATGTGAAAGCAATCAAGATCCCCTTTCCCTTCCTCTCCACAGAAATGTCTACTTTTTGAAAGCAACATTTAATACTACAATCTACAACCTACTTCTTCCAAAATAAAATCCCACTTTGACTAGTATGACCTCACTCAGGTGATCATTTAACCAATTCAACATGACTTTATTACCTTTCATACCAGTTATGACATTGCAACTGGCTGCCCAAATGACTCAGCATCTAGCACCTTAGCGCAGTTGTTTCCCACCCTTATACTAAAAAACAATTAGATATACAACTATTTTACAAGCTACAAACCATTTGATGGGTTTGTAATGCCTCGTATAGATAAAATGATGTATGATGATGACTTTTTCATGATAGTTTTGGTTGATGGCACATCAGCCAAAACAGACCAGATGAATTGCAAAATGAGTTTTAAGGGTACACAATAAACTACCTATTTCATTGGACAAAAATTGAGGATAATTAGCCTGTAGCCCTACTGAAAGGATCACGGGTATGATTATAATATAAGGACTTATATATAATATAAGTCCCCGCACTATATATTTTTCTATTCTCAAGTGCTGTGGCTATCATCTACATATTACCACTCAACAATTTTTTTTTTTTTTAATTTTTTTGTTTAAGAAATAGAGTATGTGGCATAACAACAGGATTTCTTCCAAATCTTTTGTTTATGCATGAAATGCAATATCATTGCATCGTCCTCTAATGTAACTATTCATCATCAACTGTAGAGTCTATTATGTCCGCATTATCCAATGATCTGTTCAAAATAATAACTAATGACTAATGTGAGCTAGCGCTGTTAATTGATAAAAAAAAAATTAATAATCACATTAATCGCATAAATAGGCTTTGATTAATCATGATTAATCATACAATTAAAATACTGACATCTACTTGTATTTTGGTTTGAGATAAAACTCCGCAAGTGTAGCCTGACAACCACGGCTTGATCCCATGTCAGTGTTAGTGTGTTTGCTAACATTAGCAAAGATGTGTTTTGCCCAAAGATGGTGCTTCAGACTTGGTGATAAAGAGAGTTCATCACTGCAGTATACACACGCAACTTTGCAAACTTTGATTCGGCAGCTTTTTAAATCGAAACTTGTTCTCACCCTCAGGCAGGTAAACATCCGCACTGGAGGACTACAAGAGGATGTTCTGGTCAAACTTGGTCATATGATATATGCATTATTTTCCTTTTAACACGTTCAGCTTTCCAGATTAATCGCGAGCATTAACGTGTTACTGTTTACAGCCCTGATATGAACACAAAATAACCAAATATCCCACTTGTAAGTAGAGCTGTGCAAAAAAAAAAAAAAAAAAATCAAGACAGTTGAGTATCATCATTTTATTTTTCATAATAATGCAGCAATTTCCTATCCCTTTGTTGATACATATTGCTTAAGCACTTAATTTTCATGGTATTATGACATTTACATTTTTGTGCATTGTGTTAAATATGTGCATTGTGCTAATTTTGTTTTTTTTTTAAACATTGGCATGGCAATTTTAAATTGAACTGTTTAGAATCAGTGTGTCTGATTTTAATAGTCTACCCAGGTGTGGCAGGTTGTATTATATTTGTATTTGTAAGACAGAATTCATTTCAGTCTACTCAAAAGAAATGAGAATGAACATTTTACCTCATAAAGCTTCAGTCATGCCTTATAGGTCAAGCAAGAGCTTTTACGTCCGTGAGCCACCAAGTTCCACACTGTGGAATGAGCAGCCCCGACACCCAAGGGAGCCTCACACACTGGGCTCATAAATAGGCCTGAAAATATTTCTCCATAGAGGGCATTTTTCGGTAACTGCTCAATAGCTTATCACCGTTTTTACCCCTACTTCTTACGGTTGTTTTCTTTCTTCTTCCTGTTGTGTTTTTCTTGCTCTGAAAGGTGCAACAAATTTTGCTGTCCTATAGCATCAAATGACCATAGTATATCAGTGCTGGGCTGATAGGGTTTTTGATCAATACCAATGACTGTGTGATTACTTGGCCAGGCGCTGAGCTTTCTTGCTTTCAAACCTCATTTTATCGTTTTTCCCTCTTTACCTTTTTACACTCACAAAAACTCCCTATCCTTGACATACCTTCTCAAACCAAAAAAAAAAAAAAAATCACTATTATTACTAGTATTTAGTATTGTAATACATTATCTCTTCACTAGATCATTCTCCTTGATACCGTCTCTAATTTTGTTAGTTTACTCATCTGACTTATGAAAATGACATAAAAGCCACAGATTACTTAATGCCCTTGCAACTGCACTTTTTCTCATTTGTTAATACTATCTAGCATTGTTACTGCTTCTTTTCTTTTCTTATAGTTTTGTGCTTGTATTATACTTCCTTGCACTTGCCTGAATAATATTACTTTTGCCAGTACAAGATCTAATTTGCAAAACAGTTTAATCTTTGTTCAGTATCTCTCCATGTTGTATGTGACTGGTAATTTCAAACTCCAACCGTTACATGTGGAAATACTCAGCTACAGACTGGAAGACAGCCTGACTGTTATGACCAAACTTCATGACAAAGGTCCCAGGATGCCACTGCTGCTGTGCCACCTTCCTGGAAGTAAACATGGCCTTTACACTGAAAAACCCCTGTGCCTTCCTGTTCAGTCATGAAGATTTCCCGATGAAGCTTTCCTCAGAATTGTTGGCTGAAAATGTCTTACAAGTTACATTTTTGTTTTGGCTAAAATAAATCCAAAAAAGCTTGGGAGCATAATCATGTGTTTACAGTTTTTCCAGAGTTTTATGACAGAATCCTCATTTGTCCTTGCAGATTTTAACAGTGGTTTGTTATTGTAAACTTAGGGTTGCACCACCAAAACATGGGTGACAATCCTGTTCATATATTTACAGAAATGAGTTTGGGTTTTCATATCATTTTTAATGTTTGAGACATTTCACAATGTTGAGTTTACATTCAAGTTTGTTTTGGGGGAAATATGCTCTACCTCTGCAAGAAATAAGCATGGGCTGCTCTACTGAGACTCACGAAGTGACAAACAACAAAATGAGATTTAGCTTGTGCCTTACAGCAGCCATGTCTACAGGGACAGTAATATCTACACTGTATAAAAATGTATCAACTGTGCACTTGTGTACTGTTGAGTTTCATTATTACTGCATACTCATCAAGCAAATACTCAGCTGATGGTGTTAAAAAAAAAGACAGACACTGTTTTGTGTAACATTATTCACAGATTTACCTGCTTACAAAACCATGCTTACAGACAACTTTGCAGTCATTCAAAATAGAGGCGAGAGGTTTAGCCAAATTTGTGTTGAAGTTTGAGTTTCTATAGGTATTGATTCCTTCTTTGTATGTTCAGTCATGATGGCTTGTGTTGCGACATCTATTTAATACAAATTTACCACTGTTGCTGCTTCCATACATGCATCGCATCCTGTGCACAAAAAGATTTCTTTATACATTCTACCTGGAACTGGAAAGCAAATGTAAAAGCGTAACAACATATAGCCCGAATAACTAATCAAGTTTTGGATTATTAATTTAAAAAGAAACAAGGCTAAGTAGTCAGTGCTGATTTCAGAAACAGGGTAAAAAGCAACCAAAAAAGCAGCCAAATGAAAAGTTGCAGCACACTGATAGATTGTGGAACAGATCAGCACTTGTTAAATTGGTCTCTGTGGAGTTTTCTTGAGGCAGGTTGAAGCGTGATGCAACAATGTGCAAAGCATCTTGTGCAATTCAAATGCCTACAACTGTAGCAGTAGAGGGGCTGCTGATTATTGGAGTTAGCCAGCTGACATTCATCCAACACTATGGAGATTTTTTTGAGATCAGTGTACACGCAGTTTCCTTGTTGGACTTGCTTACTTCCATTCCATTTGACCACCAGCAAATTTTCTACTATCAAAAAACATTTTGGATGCAAGATTTTGCACTGTGATCACATAATTTATGTGGAAATCAAGCAGGCATGTATGTCTGTCAACAAAATGTGCTAGCCACACAACAAAAAAGCCAAAGTGCAACAAAGAAGACCATTAAATACATCTACAACCTACTGAATTTCAGCACCATGGCGAGCTACAGTAAAGGATTTCCACTGTTAACTACAAGCAGGAGGGACAGGCTCTGTTTAGTGTCATGTTCAAGCACCACCAATAGCATTGCAACAATGAAACCAACAAAACTCTCAGCAAAAAAGCAGAATCAACACACTTTTGACTGCAAATTAGGACAAAAAAAATGCACCAGAGCAACCTAACCTGTCTTTGAGGTAACTGGCATTAATTACTTTAAACTTCTTTTTTTTTTCATATCAAGTTGGTTTATGATATTAACACCAACCACCTTATGTCTGAAAAAGAGGAGAACAAATTTCAATTGCCCCAGACTGATTCATGAAGCAAAGCAGGATCCTCAACCAAAACAGGAAGAAGACTACCCCAACCTACTTGTTCCTAGACAAAAAAAAATGCCACACAAACAAGCTCTGATGCTGTCCAGTCCCAAAGCACAAGGCTAGGTGAGCATGAAAAGATAATGTTGCGGTTGAAGCTACAACAGTCCTGGAATAATCAGTAAACAAGCTACTGTCAAGAATAAGAGAGACAAGCATCACGCAATACATGGTGAGAGTACTGTTTTCTTAGCATTAAGCAAATGTAATAGATTCCAACCATTATGGAAAAAAAACCTTGTTAACAAGCCGAGTGTAGTTATAAATGATATATCCATGGGCAAATTATGTAGTTTTTGTCACACACACAGTAGCCATTGCAGTTGCAAAGCTATGCAATACTAACACCATGAGAGTCAGCATCACTTAATAATGGTAAGAGAGAACCATTTGACTGACCCCTGGCTGATCCGCTGACTACTGCATTTTCCTTATCCAGTCTGATTGAGTATTCACTGGGGGACTCAAGGGCTCACCAAGATCATCAAATTTCATATTCTACTTATAGCAGCTTTAAGGTTAGAAAACTAAAACCATTTGATTAAGGTTAGGGTAATGATCTGGTCATGGTTACATATGAAAACTTTCACAAAGAAATTAAAACTTTTCTGTATGAATTTGGAATTGAACTCGAGCTGTCCGATGCAAATGTAAATGTGTAAAGCCGTCCACCACACCTTTTCTTTCCACTGCACTACACCTCATCACACTTATCATAATCTTTGATGAATCATGGAAAAACATACTTATCTCACTTTTGATGCACACAGCACATTAATAGCATAAAGACTGCTTTGACAAATTGGTTCACAACACCACTGATACAACTATCACATGCTAAGTGTTTGTAAGTGTCTGTGTCTTTGTATGATTGCATAGGTGGGGTGAAGGGATGCTCCTGACAGATGTGACAGTCACTGATATGAAAACATATTAACCTCCTGAGCAAACAGCACTGGGGAGGTAATTTCACTGATATGAACATACAACATGTCATTATTACCTTAACTGCATGCCACAAAGACACAAACATAAACTCTCATACTCTCTCATACTCTCTCTCTCTCTCTCTCTCTCTCTCTCTCTCTCTCTCTCTCTCTCTCTCTCTCCTCTCTCTCTCTCTCCTCTCTCTCTCTCTCTCCTCTCCTCTCTCTCTCTCTCTCTCTCTCCTCTCTCTCTCTCTCTCTCTCTCTCTCTCTCTCTCTCTCTCTCTCTCTCTCTCTCTCCTCTCTCTCTCTCTCTCCTCTCTCTCTCTCTCTCATCTCTCTCTCTCTCTCTCTCTCACACACACACACAGGCTGACAGATGGCATCTTCTAAATGGAGGCTAAGCCATGTGTGTATCCTCGCAGGGACAGCCATGGTGGAGAAAGGTATGTGTTAGGCATGGTGATGTGCCGCAATGGGAGAGGGCCTGCTGGGTTACTGGAGCAACACACCACACATGCGTGCAAAAATGCAGACATACACACCTGGACAGAAAACTGCCGGTGTGAGACAGAGAGGGGGTGAGAAGTATATTTAGGCTTATGTTTGATCATACATTTTACATCCATCGATTTACACACTTGCAAGTATGCCCATGCAACACATGCAAACACACACACGCCCTGTGGGCCAGATAGAGATCAATGAAGAATATGTTAAGTATTTAAGATATGCCGATAAAGGGCAAACAGCAAAGAGATCACGAAACACCACACCACTGAATGCTGCATACCATCAATTATGATCTGTGTGTATTAGCGTATGTGTGCATGTGTTCATGTGTGTCTACATGTGTGAATATGCAGTGCGTGTGTAAATGTATTATTCATGTGCAAGCAGCAGGGTTTTTCTTCCACAGAGATCTTGGAGGCTGCCGACTTCCTCAAATTTTCTGCCGCCTGTCAGTCCCGGCACGGTTAAACACATTTTTTGTGCACATAGTAATAACCACTGTTCTGTACAATAGTGATTTTATGCCTCCATGCCGGCAATGGCCGTGACAAAAGGAATTATGTTTTCAGGTTGTCCATCCATCCGCCCAGTCTAATAAACACAATATCTGAGGAATACCTTGAGGGAATTTCTTGAAATTAGGCACAAATGACCACTTGGACTCAAATTTTGGAGGTCAAAGGTTAAGGTCACTGTGACCTCACGTCCATCCCATTCTCTTGTGAATGTGATATCTCATGAACGGCTAAAATAATTTCATTACATCTGGCACAAATGTCCACTTGGACTCAAGGATAAACTGATTAGAATTTGGTGGTCAAAGGTCAAAGGTTAAGGTCACACAAATGTCAAGTAGGATAAAATGTTGAAGTGATGACATTTTATATCCAAAAGTTCAAAGGTCAAGACACTGTGAGCATATTTCACAACTGATACTGAATTGGTGACACTAATGTTGGATGCCCACTTTGAAACTGCCTAGAAAACACAGCATGTTTCTCACTTGAAGTTACTCACTGGAATTATACATTTCAACATAATGACTTCCATTTTGCCAAAAAAAAAAATACACTTAATACCTTTTATTAAATTCCTTCAACGTCTACATTGCAAATGAGGCATAAAACCACAAGGCGGAATTTCTAGTCTAATTATAATGCAATACCGGCACAATCCACTGAGGCGCTATACCATAATTAGCGCAGTGCACCCAGAGCAGTGCTACCAGAAGAGAAGAGCTCAGAGTTTGTGTTCACTAGCCTGGCAAACTAGAGGCTAACTCAGTTAGACAGAGTGAGTGCACATTGCAGTGAAACAATGAAGCAGTGGTTGGACTGTTCATAATTTTTTTTTTTTTTTTTTTTTTTACACCACAGCAACTTCATATACATTAAAATACTTGACTCCTAAATTACATGACATGATCAAGTGCACAAACTTACGCCTTCTACAAGTCACAATCAAGGCTGTTTCAATTTTGAAAATGTGGCAGTAGGATAACAGATTGTATTCCATGAGAGTGGAGACGACAGGTGAAATACTATAACAAACATGTTGAAGGCTAATAAGTGAAGCATCAGCTCCTGCTCATAATCATAATTCATGTCACAATGTAGGGTAGCAAGCTGCACAGGAAGAGGATAACAGTTGGAGGACATACGGCTGTACTTTATTAAACATTTATTTTACTAACGTTGTTAGTTGAATTTATGGGTCCTCTGCAATAAAAAAAAATTAATTATCAAAAGTTTAAGTATTTAAATGATTAAACTGCTTAAACCTAAACAAGTTTGCGGTCCTTCCACTGGTTTCCCTAGATACAACTGAGTTACAATAGGAATAGTATAGAAATATTGCAGGTGGCAGTGTGTGTGTGTGTGTGTGTGTGTCTGAGTGTGTGTACGTGCACACCACACACACACACACACCACCACACACATACCCACACACACACCCACACCCACACACACACACACACACACACACACACGTATCACTCTTGAATCTTCCCTCTGCTGAACCTCTAGGCTGCCTGCATCATATTACACTGGATACAACACAGTGCAGAGTAATGCCTCATATGCAAATAATCTGAAGGCAACAAACTGTATGTTGCCCATAGATGATTTTTGGTTAAGTGTGCTTCCTCTGGATCCACAAGTGCCCCAAATACAGTTAAACCTTTCTCTAACTACCCCTCAGTTTTCTTACTGTTTCAATGAAATAGAAAAATGTAAATAGACTGTCCACTTTACTTTTCCCACAGAATAGATAGACAGTAGTATGCATTTTTTCAACCTACTCTGTATTAGTGTGGACTACAAAACAATTTGTTTTAAGGTTGGAAATACAGAACAGCAACTGTTAACAAGCCTTTATTCTTATGACAATCTCCCATTATCACAAAATAAAGTTGTTGCCATTGTATACCATTGATCTGCTTTTATGCTTTGCTGCTGCATTGGCACTCCAGCAGCAAGTGCAGCCTATTTCTTCCAAAATGCTGCTATGTAAAACTGATTAGGTTGTTGTAATATCAAAATCACGTTCCTCAATAACCTGATTGCCAGACTATTCCCCATTCCTTCTGATGGCTGAGCAGAGAACTAATTTTGAATTTTCAAAACACTTTTTTCCTCAGGGGAGAAGTATCAGAGCAGTAGCACTAAAAAACGGACTTCAACAATGACTACAGCTCTGTGATGAATTCCCTACTGGACAACTTCTATACATTTGGTCTCCCCATGTGGGGGGCTGCGGGTTCAAATCTGGTCCACTGCATGGATCTGACTAAAGCTCCTAAGTTTCAATGCCTCAGTGATGTGAGAGCATGAGAGGTTTTCTGATGGGGGGAGGGAAAGCCTCATAGAAATGATCACCATTTGAAAGAAAATAAAAAAAAAAAAAAAAAAGCTTCAATTGCAGTCAACATTTGTCCCTCACCCAGTAAGGGTAAATGGAATATATTTTGTAGACTTCCATTAGGGAGAACTTCAGAGGTAATGTAGAGAGTCAACATGATAAATCTGTTATATCTCACCGTGAGATACAACTAAGACAGCATTCCATTACACAAAGGAATAGGTCTAAGGCTAAACACAAATCATCCAGTGCAATTAGCATGAACTTCAGGATTTTTCAGAGGAATCTGGGACTAAAAATGTCTTTTCATCCTCGAGGCAGGCACTGTGTGTGTATGTCAGTGTGTGTGTGTGTGTGTGTGCGTGGGTGGGGACCTTCATTGAAGTATAAAGTGAAAAAGCTCACACAGAACTATGCTGACTTTTTTGTGCACACTTACACAACACACACACACACACACACATACACATGCCCTATTGTATCTCCAAGGCTATCGATTGTGAATGTAGCATTTCGCCACCAAACTCCCACTCAGACACGTAGAGCTGTGTTAATCAAACCCACAGAGCTGTCTCCCTTCCACTCTCTCCCTCCGTCTGTCTCTGCTCCTTTTGTTTTTTTCTCTCTCCCTTTTCTTCTCAGTATTGTGTGCTGTCTCAGCAGCCTCCACTGGAAACTATACTGTTATGAACTGATAAGGTCCTGCACTAATCCAGCCCCCTCTAACTCAACCACCCTCTCTTCCTTCTCTCCTCTCTCTATCCTCCTTTCCTGCCCATCCTCTTTGCCATTATCTCCTCTCATCACTTTCTCCCCCTCTGCCTCCCCCTACCCTGACACCAGGCAGCATCATGGCCCTGCCTGTCCCCTAGCAGCGCTGTAGCTACCTTCCACGGCTCCCCGTTGAGTAATTGCCTTGATTTTAATGACTTTTTCAATTATGTCTACTTGGCTACAGCTCTCTCCCCTTAATCTCCATCATTTCCATCCATTACATTCTCACTTTCCCTTGACACCCATCAATCTTGGGTTTCTTTTAAACACTTTAAAGCAGAGGAGCGGGCGCTCCTCCGAGTAATAGTAACAACCTCCTGACCTGCCTTGAAACAAGCTGTTCTAAGGTCCATGAGGGACAAGAAGAACAAGAGAGAGTGAGTTAGAATTGCCTCTGCGTGACTATTATCAAAGGCAAATACAACAGAGGTCAAGAAATTTTAACTTTGTGAAACATTTTCATATGTAGACTCACAAAGAAAACTCACATACATATGCACGAGTGCACACACACAGATACAGAGGCACTTGGAGATGGCTTACCTGCTCTTTAACAGATGCAAGGATGGAGGAGGTGGTCTCTGTCTCCGATCCATCTCCATTAGAGGCTGGCATGACAGGGGGAACCATGGCCCCCTTCTCCTGCTCCGCAGGCTGCTCTGGCACCGGCATTGTTCCTACACACAGAGGAAGAATGACTGCAGTTTGCAAAACCATATCAAAGCACAAAATCCCATCATCCAGTTGACATTAAGCCAAGTCTACATTTAATTGAAGTGATCTATTTGCTTGTTTAGTAAAAGCCACTGTAGACCTCTCCAGCCTTCCATCTACGTAGGATTATCTAATCAATTCCACTTGAGCAAGAGGAACAAAGTAGCAGCACAGCAGTACCAATATATAACTTGTGACCCCGATGGTTGCATCAGTATCAGGTGTCAGCAGTAGAGCTAAATGCATGCTTTTACTCAAGTTGCCTATTAAAAATTCCTTAAAATAGCAATGAATGCTATACTAGACGGAACAGCTGCCAGTATGAACATAGCATGAATCTATGCAGAATGGAGATTTTTTTTTTTTTTTACCATCTCTTGACACGCAGCTGCAACCACTTGAATCACTGTGCATGTTAGGTATTGTACTTTACTCTGTTAAAATACAACACCAAAAAAATCATCTAAAAATGTGGGGACATGCAGCTTTTTGACGCAAGCCACCATACCGTGCCAGAGCGTGTGAGTGGAGTGACATGAAAGCAGTACATTTTATGTGGTTCCAGCCTTGCCTGCATATTTATGCAAGAACCTGTTATAATGAGATATTAGACCCCATTTCAGAGAAGACAGCAAGGTGTAATTGTGTGTTTCTTTATACTGACTCTGCCAAAATGAGCAATAACTACAGCTAAACAGGGCAGGACTAACCTAAACTGAGGAGACTTTGCACTCATGACTGCAGAGAAAACAGCAAAGATCTGACTGAAACAAGATAACACAGCTCATTTACTCCACAAGTCCTCCACATTTCATTACCATCATTTTAACTGTGCATTTGTATTAGCAGTTTACTTCAGTGAAATATTCTGCAAATTGTATTTTGAAGTGTCAGCTGTTTGCGTATCTGTAATCTTAACATTATTCTGGGTGGGCTAGAGTAAAGCAGGACCTTGTTCGGATGAATTTCAGCTTCTCGTTCCATTTTGCCAAGCTCTGCACCATGCCATGAATTTTCAAGGACTTTGATTCCTAAACCATAACCTAAATGTAATTTCATTTCATTATTCCTCATTTTATAATACAGAGACTTGTGTCTGTAACAGTCAACCATTCATCATTTTGTCATCACTTTGTCATACAGTTCTGACAGCCAAAGACTTTATCATTATCAAAGACCTTATCTATTATCCTTTAAAAGTGCAAAACTCATGCTCTAAAAGTAGTTTCAAATGTTGTATGTGTCAATAATCTTCATTAATTGGATATGAAAGTAAACTGAGATAAATTAATGAATGATTTTTTTTTTTTTTTTTTTTTTTTTTTATCACTGTCTGTATGCACTCCCTTCTACTCCCCAACATCAATAAAAGCTGCTGCCAATTAGAGTGCTCACTACAGTGCATTAAATATTCCACTGCCAGTCATGTGGCCAACAACCCAGACACACTTCCACCATACTGGGTAGCTGCTCCTGGCATGTGAATGAGCATGACAACCTGCACTCTATTTACAAACAGCAATTAGCCTGCAACACACACCCATGCGTGCACACAGAGAGTACACCTCTCACCTGTGTCAGCACCAATGTGTCGCTATACAAACAAGGATCCCTTGTAGACTTGTTAAAATGCAACGCCCCAGTTATTATGGTTTTAATTAGCTTCTTTAGGATACAGGAAAGCTGTGCTTGTCCGAAACCAACAATGTTAGATGATGTGATGCTCTCTTAACTGCTGCTTTTAAAATAGCATAATGTTTGGGTCCAACCTCTCGCTTTCATCAAATGCCAGCTCTTCAGCTTTAATAAGGCAACATCAGTCTCACATTATCAGATCTCTCCCCTCCTTTTGCTGCACTGCATCTGCTGGCCGGAAGTCACTGTGATAGTGCAGGAATCATTAGACAGTAGTGCAATCTCTTTGTCAACGTTCAAATACACTGTGACATCTATATAAATGCACACAAACCAAACCACAGAGCAAAACAAAAAAAAAAAATTACTTCATATGCAGGTCTATGGCTTAAATGGAGAAATGTGAATTAGCAGAGGTACTGGCACCTAAGCTCAGCCACAAGTAACATCACTGAAATAACATTTTTTGTTCCATGCAAGATGTTCCAGATATTTGGAGCCAAGGGCAAAGACTTCATTTGAGCTCTAAGGGGTGCTCGTCGGTCCCCAGACAATTTGGCTCCACCTGCTGCCTGCTGTCTCCCCAGGATCCCTCTAGCTCTCCTGGCTTGGCTATTTAACACACTCCAGTAACTGTTTCGCAGCCTATGCATCGCAAAGCGTTCATTATTTATCATACGCTCACCTTTCCACTGTCTACCTCCCGCAGTCTGTGCTGTTTCTGCCGAGCTAATTTACAAATAATGTAGCAGGCTGGCTAACTGTGTGTGTATAAACTACAACACGTGTTTGTAATTAGCCTCGTTCGGGTAATTCGCCTAGTTTAATAACTTATGTAACAGTAAATCCGCGAGTTAGCTATTTGCGTTAGCTAGCTAGTTGATTGGCTACGTTTACACACTGACTGTGGACCAGTAAACAACATGACGAGTGACACTGGCCACTTTTTTGCATTATTGATGTACATCTTCAAGAGGGAAAAATTACCTTATAGATATGTTAATTATCATAAGTCTGCCGAAGCTGCTGTTGTTTTCTGCGAGGTCCCACTGCCTACTTTATTATCAGTGCGCCAATAATGTCTTAAAGTGACCGCACCTGTAAATTCAGGCATAATTAAAGGCACGCGTGCGATTCACCCTTAATAATCTCAATATTAAAGCGAACTTCTATCTCGCATTCTCCCAGAAACCTACACCCCTGTTTGGAGGCCAGCTAGGGCAGTTAATAGACCTGGTAGGGAATAGTCGTCACATTTTATTCATGATTGTCTGCTGGGCCCATTAATTAGCTGCTTAATATTCTGTCATGTACAGGGTGATTTTAGGTGTCATGATGTTTTTCCTCCTAGTGCATGATTTGGCCACCTGTATCATATTCTGTTATGAGACCACACTAATAAAACACAATGTATTTCTGCCTCAACATACTGTAGGACCTACAGACCAATGACCTACAGACAGTCAATGGTCACTGAAGTGCAGGACACCTGTCATACCTCATCACAGTCAGAATCAGGCAGAATAAGGAACATGAAAAACTTCTTTTGCAGTTGGATGCAGCTTTCAGTCAGTCAAGTAGCAGAGAAATCACATTCATGGGAATGGGATGGACAGAGGGACTCAAGAATGGAAAACATAATGTCTCCAGCCATGGCTGTTGCCAATGAAGAGGCATAAAAATCAAGGAAGAATTTGCATTTCTTCAAACTGTGTGTATCCTAGATAGTACTCACTTAAACTTTGTGTAGGGAACACAGGAGGCAACTGGCTGAAGTGAGATCAACTTACTGGTGTTGTAGACAAAGGATTCTTGCTGGTTCAAATTGCGTATTCTTCACACAGCTTGTCAGATAAAGCAGCAAGTCACATATTATGTGTCACTAAGAGAGGTGGTTGCATTTTAGGCATGCTGGGTGAATGAAGATTTATACTCCACCGCTGTCATTATGATTATTTCATTGAAATTCCTGTTGCCTCTTTCCCATGTGAGCTCTGAGAAGGGAAGAGAGAAGTCAGACAAATCTGGGGAACTTGGTTGGGAGTGTTAGAGAGAGAAAAGACTACGGGGACTGGATTTGTCAATACAGTATCCTTCAGTAAAGGACTAAATAATGAACCGATGGATAGTGGGATTACATAATTAAGTGTCTTACTTTACCAATTGTTACTCTCATTCTCTGATATAACACTTGATATGACATGATGCGAGAACCAATGTTTGCTAGCCTTGGTTACAGCATTCTAGACATATCTTAATAGAGCCACACACACAACACACACCAACACCACACACACACACAACCACAGAGATAGAGAGAGAGAGAGCTATATGGGCATGTCTGAATTCTATTATAAGTTGCTAACATCAGTTATAGAGTTTATATTTGACTCTTTTTGGCAGGTTACTGAGAACAAATGCACAGTGCAAATGAGGGCATGCATTCATATTGAGAGCCAATCAGATGCTGAAGTAAGTGGCCACAGGTGTCAAGTAGCGAGAAAAAGTCAATCAGTATACAGAGAACAGTAAAACAACTAAGTCCGGATTCAGACAGCCTGCAAATCAAACATCCAGTCAGTCTTTCAGCCAGCCAGCTAACCAACACACAGACAGCGGGCCAGACAGGGTGGTGTCGGTAAATAAAAGATGTTAGCGAGATGGCCTGCAGATGGTTATTTTCACTCTCGCTGACAAATACCACTTCTGTGTCTGGCATCTCTCCTCCTGAGTGGAGATGAGTCATCAGAGTTTGGCTCCTGAGCAGCCAGAACCCCAGCAAGCCATATTACACCAGCTGGCTGGCTGCCTCGATTTCTCTTGAATGAGACAGCCAAATGTTGCAAGTCAGTGGGCAGAGGAGGAGACTCACCTCACCCGATTTATTGTGGAGCCCTGCAAGTGTTTTTTTAATCTGGGTCTGAACAGTTAGCACCTACATCAATAAACAGAAACCCTGACCTGTCACATTCGGAACCAAAACAGAGTGGAGATGACCAATAATGTCACCTGCTTTGCAAAAAGCGCAAGCAGATGTAATTATGTGTTTGGATGTGCGATTATGACTGTGCCTCTGTCGGTCCGTGTGTCACACAAAAGCATGAAATTCTCATCTGCTCAGTCAAAATCTGTCTTCGCAGATATGTATTTTAATAGTTAAGCAAGAACGTGTTCGGCACTAATACCCTAATTTCTTATTGGACCAATATTGCCATCTCGTTTAGAGGAAATGTACTATGATGCCTTACACATAGTGTTTTAGCAGCATGTTAAGATTAACTGGTTGTTGTTATTCTCATGATGCTTTCTAATATTTCTGTTTTAGCATAGAATAGTTCTGTATAATAAATGACAAATACACTGTTACATCTTTGTAGGCTTGTAAAGTAATTGCTAAGGCTGAGCAGACTGGTTTGGCAAAATGACTATCTCATTGGAAAATTGTTTAAAATCTTTACAACTACCACTGTCATCCACTCATTTTGGGCTTACATTCATGATTGGAGGAATCACTTTTGTTTGCTGACACAACAGGGCATGAGTGAGTTGAGTTGAGCTCATTGCAACACAGAAAAAAATGATAAGAAAATAGCCGAGGAATTATTTCTATTTCTGACTTTGGTTTTTGCTTCAGTCCAGAGAGGATGGAGACATTCATTTCCGTAAATAAAAAGCACATATTATTAACAATAGACATCACTGTATAAAACAAAAACATTATCAACACCTAACATCAACAGTCTTCAGTAGTGCAGTCAGGTGACATGATCATGCACTGCGTTCCAATATGTATGTCTCTATCACTTTGAGAGATGCAGTCTGTTTGACCACTGCTGTAAAGACCAGTGGGTTCAATGACTGTTTGATTTCAAGGGGCAGTTTCTTCTACTCAGTGGCACCAGCACAAATAAAAGGAATCGTAGCCACCCTCATCCTGCATCTATAAAGGCTAAGGTTAACTATGTCAGCCGTGGCATTGTGTCCATGTATGTCTTCTTTCTTTTAGAAGTAGATTTCAAAGTAGCTTGCAACTGAACAAGAACGGCTGAATCACTGGTGCATAAGGACAAAGAACTAGTGCAGGCTGCTTTCATGTCATTTATATACAGGAGGGAGAGCAGAGGACCCAACACACTTCCCAGATGATAGGCAGAGCCTCAAACAGAGGCCCCCCCAACTTGAACCCACCAGTCCCTTCCTGTCAAGTAAGAAGCCAGCCAGCTAGCCTTGACAACTAAGTCACTGCAGCTTCTGAATGCAAAGTTTTCATAAACCACCCCAGGGTTATCAGGGAGTTTGGAGACAAAGGGTTTTGCCAAATAAAGAAGGTAATAAAAAATGTAACAGCTTTTCTTTTATCAAACTCAATGCCATTATCAGTATTAAGTCCTATATTAGCCTCCCTGACAGTAAGTATCTTTTGCAGTTTCCGAAAACATGGAATTATGGTTATTTTCTATGTAAGATGTCTTTCTTATCAGATATGATAAAATCAATAGTTGCCTCAGATTCATCACAAATATGTTGGCTCAGCAATCAGTTGAGTCAGACCAAATGTTTTACAGAAGTCTGGATAGGTACTGTAAGTTGAACATCTTACCATCTGTTACATCAACATTACAATCTCCTGAAAACAGTCCGGGCTGCCTCAGCTGGAGAGCACAGTTCCCAGGCTGCCAAAGAACTTTTTGTAACTGGGCGGCCCATAACATACCCCAAAAAGCTCATGTTTTGTTTTGGGAAGACAAAAATCAGTCAGCAATACTTAATTTTGGTAATTCAAATCAGATTTAACCATATACATCATGTAAGAATATATATACACACACACACACACACACACACACACACACACACACACACATATACATACGTGTGTGTGTGTGTGTGTGTGTGTGTGTGTATATATATACACATACATACATACATATATATGATATCTATGGATTTAACAATATCTGAGAGAGTGTAAGTGTAGACACAGCCTGTGTCACAATTATGGTCTTTCATGATGGTAGTTATCTGTACTCATATTGGAGTTGTTAATTGAATGGTCCAGCCATGTTTCAGGAAGAAAAACATTCCCACCATAGATTCTCCAACCAAAGAAAAGATTTCATCAGTCTTCAGTAACAAGCTTCTTACCTTGATTTGAGCAAGGTGAAGACTTTTTTCATTTGTAACCTTAGGAAGATAAGGTTACAGCAGGAACATGATTCCTGCTGTTCCATCACCATCAGCCAATTCTGGGCTGAGCCATCTCCAGTCATGAATATCACTCCCCATCCACCACATAAAGCAAATCCCTGCTGTCAACTCACTCATCCCCTCCATAGATACATGCTTGGACGAGGTATGCATGAAAAAAAGTCAAACCAAGTCCTGTTGCAAAGTCCCCAATTGTAATTGTAACACAGGCAGTGCCCTGCTTTTTTGCAGCCCTCAGCTGGATTATTAGCAGTCATGTTAGGCCAAGAGCATTGATGAAGGTCCTCAGAAAGTAATAAACAAATTAAATTAAAGGACAAATCTTGTCACTTTGCTTCTTATTTGGGATTGCAGTCTATTTGTAAGCTTTGCATGCCAAGTTGGATGAAGGACGTATATGCCGACCAAGTACACACAAGATGCAGGTACCTATGCAGAGGAACTCTTTCACATTTTGAACACAAACAGGACCAAATGGAGGTAAGTCAGCCTTGACTTGTAAGTTACCAAAGCATATTTTGCAAACAACTTATATTTGTGATGGTTAGATTAGATCACTGTTGACGAGAAGTCAGAATAGGGATAGTACCGTCCTTAAAAACCCAAATATTGCTCACTTTGCCCCATTGAGGAAGCTTTTTACAGGAGATGTGTCCATTTTACCATTCAGGTCAGACTCAGTCAACTTCTTTCCATTTTGTAAAATATGGCTGTCATGTGTGACATCTTCCTTCATCACCCTTAAATTACATTACATGCAAGCAGTGCAGGAGCACCATCTCTCTGAATGCTATTATTGAATGCCAAATGATACAATGACACTTTTCAAAAGCCTGCTTTCAGTGTAGCAGGGTATCAGGGGCTTTGAGGAAATGACAGCTATAGTCAGTAAGCACAAGAGTTTTTGACAGATTTTGATTTGTGCATTTGCAGAAGCCAAAGACTAAATCAGAGTCTTACCAAATTCCACACCCGGTGGTTATGCAATTTTCGGGGCTTTTCTTTGCATACAGCTTTACACATCATCATTATGTTCTGAGGAAGCCAGTGATCATCTATGGAGAAGGCACAAAACCTTTGTGATTAGTGCCCAAACAGGTGCTGTGTTCAGAAAATTGCAAAGTTGGCTCACAGTACATTGGTTGCTGAAGAGATAAACCTGGCACCAACACATTTGCCATCAAATGTCACAATACTCCACCTCTCCAATATTCTACCCGGGCTATTGTCAATGGGCACAGTTAAGCTGCTATTGAATAGATGTGTCGTGTCCTGCAGGATACAATGTAAGAGGAGCCTCAGCTTAGAGGGGGCTTTTGTAACTCAGGGGACACATTTAATTGCACTGCATTCTAGCTGATTTGAGTTATGTGCAGGTTCCTGTTGAACTGGGGAGGAGTGATGGCCTGACATTTCATTTGGCTGAGGCCCAGATAAGACATGAAAAGCTCAGACAAAGCTCCCATTTTCTGACAGCGCTGGAGAGGCCCTGGTGTTTAGTAGAAGTACCCTGGAGAGGCAAAGTGTAAACAGCACAAAAGACCTCCAAACAGAAAGGCTTCCTGCACATGACAGTTTTAAAGTTCTACTTCAGTAATCACACTCTCTCTCTAAGTTTCAATGGATAGAGGTAATGGACAGACTAGTCAAGTCAAGGAACTGTTCAACTCCGTTTGTACATGTTTTCAATTTAGTGAACCTAAAGACTTATGACTATTATAAGGTATCCATATATGCATTCTGTATTGATAAACCAAGATTGCTCTGTTTGTTTGCCCATCCGCATGCCTGAAACGTTTACTTTCACTTTTAAGCTGATTCAGACTGCCAACAATTTACCCATCAATTCGTCTATTATCCATCTATACCTATCATTATTTCCTTCATATGCATAATTATACAAGACTTGTAGTGGTCGTCGAACCAGTATTTTACTATGACAAATAAAGTATTATTTTTTCATAGGGAATTGTGTTATTTAATGTGTTGTTTGAGCGTCTCTCTGCCAGCAAAATTTCTTTGGGACAGCAATGGGAAGAAGTCATAATTAGCATCCTGGTAATTCTAATGCTGCATGTTTGATGGTATTTGACAGTATTATTTGTATTTGTATTTGTATTTAGAAAATGCATTTGCTGAATCAAGCAGTCTGTTGCTTGAGGTCTGGAGGCTTTTTGGGTTGAACTGTGTGCCACAGTGTTTGGTTTATTTCAGAGACAATTTATTATGCTTTTCTGTGATTAACAACTCATCTGACTTTGTCTGAATTAGCATGCCTCAGTAAATCTCACCCATCTGGTGGGTCAAGAAGACTAAGACAAACACTGAGAATTATTTGCATGTTTTGTTTGACCCAGGTTTGGTTGACAGTGTCTTGTTGAACATCTCATCTCGACAGATTCCAAGATTTGAGCCAAGCTGTCACTTCACATAAAACTTGGGCATGTTTGTGCTCCTTTGTCCATGCTCTCTGCTCCCAGTCAAAAAAAAAATCTGCCTCACACACAAAAAGTCATGCACATTTGCACAAAAACACTGAAGCTATCTACAGCATGAGTCAAACAGTCAGAGGCTTTGGCTGGAGAGGCGTGTTAGTCTCTGATCCGTATGTTCACTCTGACCCAACAAGCATACACACCTGCTCCCTTCTGGCCAAACACAAAACATGTGCACATGTGCATGCACACACACACACACACACACACACACACACACACACACACACACACACACACACACACACACACACACACACATATATATGTATACATATATTGCTGACATACATACACACACACACACACACACACACACACACACACACACACACACACACACACACACACACACACACACACACACACACACACACACACACTTCCCCTGTCTTCTGAGGTGCAGTGAGGCGTTGTTTTCTCCCCTTGCCCCATAACCCTTCAGCTGTCCATCTCTATGCCTTGCTAGCTCTGCTGGCTCTGGTGTAATGCCCAATCCTCCCCTTTTTCCTCATCTCCTTTCTTTTTTCTACTCCTCATCCCTTCATCTTCTCTTTATTAGATAAAGGTATGAAGGAAAAACATCATCCAGCTTTCCTCTGCATATTTGAAACAGAGAATCTCTTGCCTCCACTCTCTGTTTCCATAAAAGGGCAACTTCTACATTCTGAATTTTAAATAACACAGCTGGCTGTCTCTTGTCACTTGTTTTAAATGAGCAATGCTAACAATATTCATCTATCATTTTGGGGAAAGCGCAGGACAAATATGAAAACTTATTAGCAAGTTGAGTGTTGGTTCAGGCAAAGCAAGCAGCCAATATTCAAAATGTCAAGGTGTCTATTCTGCTTTATAATTCTGAAAGTTAAATCACAGTGTGCCCCTGTATTTGTGCTGTCGTTTTACGGAGGCACATTAGGTTTAGTGAGTCAGGCAATTCACTATTATATAGCTGTGTATTATCCATCTTAATCATAGTTTACAGCACTTGAGAAAATACTACACATCTGATGAGTAGTATCTCATTAAAAGGTAAACAAAGGATCTATTATTGGAAAAAAGTAACCTTGACTATGAATCATCACACCTTAGCCACAGATTTTCACATAATACTCTTCTCTACTCCATTTTCCCCATATTGGACATTTTTTCATGCATACTATTGGACATGCATATTTCATCTACCAAAATATAGGGCTTTTTGGTCAGAATTCACAATGTCTGATATTCAGTCAGATATCTGCACCTTTATAATGTGTTTTGTAAATATTTTCACACAGCTAGCTGCAGCTTATACAATCATCAGTGCATTGTGGGACTGTAGAATTTCTACATGTTTGGTCTGTCTTAATGTCCAATCTCCTATTCTTTCCCCAGGCCAAGTCAAGATATAGCGTGATCAGGGAACTACTGTCCTTGGCATGTTTGAGTGGGAGGCTCCTCTGAACAAGGCAATCAAAAGCATGTTTCTTCCTCCACATGGGAAGACATCGCTGAAATATTTACAAGTCTGGATGGAAGTGCAGTGCAGGTGGAAGATATGATGGCTTCACAAAAGGTTTCTTTGAAATTGCCAGATAGTTTAAGATTGAATTATTCTGCAGATCCATGACCACAGAGGAGGAGGGCCAAATCCACAGCACAATTTGTGATCATTTTGTGGTGGGTTCCCCAGTTAATGTCAATTAAAGACAAAACACTTCCCTCTAACTTTGTATTCAGGAATGATATATTGAGATAAATATCCTTTAAGGGATGCACAAAACTCCACAATTACCCCAGCATCCATTTATCAAAAGGACAACTGAGGTAATTTTGTTTGTCTGCCAGCTCTGCCTTGTCTGGATGTTTGTCTTCCTATGTGCATTTTGTTTGTTCATTTATTTATGAATTTATTCATGCACCCATTTATCTTTCAGTTAATCCATAGATAAACCCACCCATCTGATGCAGTAGTTCATGATGTCATGCTCGTTTTGAATGTCCTGTGTAGCTCACTGGGGAAAGGGGGTTAATTCCCACTTTGGCCACCCAGTGCTAAAACTGCATGCACTCATGCTATTGTAAGGCACTTTGGACCAAAGTGCTCACCAAATGGCTTTTGTTATCAGTGAATGCCCATGCATTATCTTAAATACCATGGATAAATCAATAATGTAATTCATGGCTGGAGGCAAACTGCATTCAGACACAAAGATAACTGATGAAGCCAGTGTGTGTGTGTGTGTGTGTGTGTGTGTGTGTGTGTGTGTGTGTGTGTGTGTTTGTTTGTCTGTGTATGGCCATCAGTGGGGTAGAGCAGACACAAAGCATTCCACCTGCTCACACAGATTATTGCCTAACATTCACTTTTAATTCATTGTAGTAATCCACCCACAATCCTTCTTACCCTTAGGTAGCAATTGCACTGGAAAGCAATGCAGGAAGCAGGTGAGGAGAGATTTCCATTGTTTGCTAGAGTTCAAAAGCGGCCATGCCTGGCCTCGCAAGCATTCCACAGCAGAGCTGAGAGTGGCGTATAGATTCTGTGATGCTTCCAGCTGAACTTGAGTTAACATGAGGCTGAAACGTTTGTCAATGACACAATGTGACCAAACAAAGTTGTCAGAATGTAATAAGGCAGGGTTTATAACATATTAGTGACGTCTAAAGCAGGAGCTCAAGTTCATGTTCATTAGTTACTTAGTGATACGCAAAGTGGACTGAAACTGGCTATCAAAGTGCAGTGGCACACTTTGCCGCTTACACTTTCACTACTGCATTGTGATTGCCACCTAACAAAACAATGGCCTCAGACTTGGACGAGCTGTTGCTGACCCCGACCACGGCACATTCAGCTCCAAACTGCTCAAATCAGAGATCATGGTCAAAGATGCCAGAGGAAACAGCAAACAGCAGAGACACCGCCCTAATGTGACCAGAGCCACCTGTTCAGACGTTGGCTCTGTCTCATTATTCTGTCCATTAATATCACATAGAGGAGAGGCACACCCTTGTCAAATTCTGATGCCCACTTTGAGCAATCTTGAGTTAATGCCAAGAACATGAACAGAGCTTTCACTCCAAGTTCATAAGGACCAAATGGCCCACAGCAGCAACCCTGGTGCCCAGTAATACTGCAGCGCCTCCCACATGAAACCTACGGAAACATGGTCGTAAGCCTTTTCCAAAGCCACAAAACACATATTGTCAGGATTAGCAAATTCCTATTATTCCATGATTATCTGCCTTAGGGTAAAAAGCTGGGCTACTGTTCGAAAGCCAGGATGTTTCTCATTGTTTCTCGTGAATCTAGGGTTTGACAATCAGCCAGAGTCTCTTTGGCACCTTAGCATAGGCTTTCCCAGGGAGGTTGAGCAGTATGATTCCAATAGTTGAAATACGCCATCCGGTCCATCTTTTTGAAAATGGGGACCATCACCTACCTGCATCATGGATGAAAGACAGTTTACCTTGGAGCTTTACCATCAAAAGACCCATTTGGGAGACCACTTTAAATAAAGCTTCATTACAATTAGCAATAAGTGGTCGTTGAAATGCCCAGTGTTTGCCTGCATAGTGTTCAATTCCATGCTCAACCTCTCACAGTGAATCATTAGAAAGTCTGCAAAACCAAAGACTGGTCTGATTCAAAGATCTTCACTGTGAGTAAGATGAGCCCCAAAAAACTGGAAACTATTTATATGCTATTTGTTATCATGAACACTAATTAAAAGTCCAATGGCCAGATGTGACATGAGCATGTGCAGTGTTTATTCTTAATCTATAGTATTCAGCTGTGGCTTCTTTATCATGTCCAACAGGTCTCAAAATGTCCTGATTATGATGTGGGCAAGCATTAAAAGTATTATAGTAAGTTTTACAGTCCTTGTCAATATCCAAGATACATTTTCATGATTTAGAAGCCTCAGAAACAGTAGAGCTGTGATGCTGGTGTTTTTTTTAGGCTTGTTTGTACTCTGGTGTGGAATAGATTAATTGATGTTAAATTTTGTCAAATTGTCCTAATGTGCACTGTGCATACATCCTTACTCAAAGTCAATATTCAGTTCAATATTCTCTTTGACATGGATGGTTTGGCCTAAGAGGGGCTATTACGCTGTATCACATTTCTGAGACAAATGTTTCTTAAGTGGTACTGTGTGCCATGGGTATTCATGCATATAAGACTCACATTGCTGATGACGCA
Organism: Myripristis murdjan; assembly: GCF_902150065.1. Taxonomy (NCBI): domain Eukaryota; kingdom Metazoa; phylum Chordata; class Actinopteri; order Holocentriformes; family Holocentridae; genus Myripristis; species Myripristis murdjan. The sequence continues at coordinate 18,478,700 of NC_043999.1, forward strand.
AAGCCACTCTCTAGGAGCTCTGTTTGCTGTTGGGGAGAATGAACACATGCACATTTCCACAGACATGAAAACACATGCACACATACACACACTACCACCCTGCTGTTAATGACTTATTCAGCTGCATCTGAGTGCATTTTGTACTTCAGTGATGTGAACCCCCATGCTTTATTTAAGGGATTTATTTGTTAATGTAACATTCTAAACACAATTATATATCAAACCTGTAAAGTTCCACAAAAATTTTCAATTTTATAAACTCCTGGCTTTAAGAAAAAATAAAATGACAAACATTTAAAATAAGACAATTGAAATGTCTGACTTTGTAAGATTTGATTATAGCACATTAGCAGTGTGCCTTGGTGTGCACTTGTGAGCATCCTCAGGAGCTCAAGTAACAATCATCCCTAAACATATGGCTAATAACGCTAATGTCATCACAACGAGGCAAAGCTGAGAAATGAAGAAATAATAATTATAATTTCCACACCCAATTTCCCCAGCCAATCACTCCTGATTCCCAAAGACTGCTTTGCTTTTCAAAAATTATTCCCAAAGTCTGGCACATATGAATGTCTTGGATGATTGATAGCTCCAATTTACCCCCCCGTACTGTCTAATATTAAACTCTGAATAATGCATAATTCAGTTAGCACTGCTGAGAGATGGTGAGGGGCACGGCTGCACACACACATACAAACACACGTATGCACGCATGCATATATACACAAAAATCACAAGATGTACCAGTCCGAAAGAGCATATTTACACACACCTCCCTGTGCAGACAGCAGAAACAAAAATACAGTATAGTCATATGCAAGTATAATTTTCATGAACTCAAATGCAGAGCACAAATACATTTCATCATTTTCTATATGTTAGAAAAGAAAATGACAAAAAGTTGACTATAACACACTGTCTGTAACTAAGTACTTTGAAAGGAAATCCTTTCAGCTTGTGTGGATCACATAAATAAGATAACTGATCCAAAAACAACATTGTGAAGTGCGAAACGCAAATTAAGATTACAAATGAATATTTCACTCGTGTTCAGACGTATATGATAATTTAATGGCTCTGATCCTAAATTTGCATTTTGTGGTTCTTACATGTTCATTGATTAAGTGTGAAAGTGCCATCCCTGAAGTGGTTCAAAGCTCAAAGTTCAAAGATGTGAGAACAGAGGGCTGTGTCAAAGGGAATTTAATAGTGTGAGGATCTTTCTTAGACCATCACTCCTGTGGTATGCTATGAAGATCTTCTCTGTCATCCTGCTTTTCAGTTTTAGATTGCAGAGAACAGTCCGTCTCAGAACGTACCGTCTGATTACCTCCACCACCTCAGTAAATCTCCACCATTAATTGGCTGTTGAAATGCCCTCCCTGTGTTCACCTGTGTAACATTCAGTTTCTTCTTCTTATTTATTCAGCACATTTCTTTTAAGCGAAGAAATCTGAAATGACAAATGGTAGCAAATCTAAACAAACAACACTTGTTGGCCAGCCGTGATGTTGATCACTGAGATTATCTGAGTCCCAGACCAAACACAGAGGATATTATTTCGAGGCATATAATGGCAAGGAACAAACAATGCTACAATACAGGGTGAATTTAAAGGCAGGAGAGTCTTACCTAACCTGCTGTGTTACAAAGGCTTCCTCATTATTATGTTAAAATTTTAAATTTTCTTTGTGTAGACTTTGGTTGCTTATGGTAATTATTCTCAGCGTCTGCACACTGAATACAGCTTTAATGAGTGGTACACTGGAGGTTTTTTTGTTTTTACAGCAATACAAACACTGCAGTATCAAACACAAATTTAATATCCAGCTAGAGGTTGTGCATAGCTCTGTCCTTCCATAGCATTTTAAATTACAATCGCAAAATGACACGTCCAATGAAAATTATTCATTTTATTTGTTCGTATCAGTAGTGCATATCAGTAGTTACGTATGCTATACCATATATCATTCTCAGGTCTCTGTGCTCGTTTCTGATTGGCTTCTGCACACACTCTTACATGTGCGAGCACAGGTGCACACATACACACACACACACACACACACACACACACGATGGCATTCGACTGCCACAAATGTAAGCAGTCAATCAATATTCTGACAGTTATATTAAAATTAAATTAACTTAACCTATCATTTCCCTGGCTGAGCCAAGATTATTACTTGCAGCTTTTCCTTCTTATTATGATAAGTTTTTCTTGAAATGTCCTTGTTTGCATGGAGTTACATACATTTATCTTTAGGCACCTCTTCCCTTTTTCTCAGCTGTGATAGCATTTTCCCTGATAATTACCTCAACACAGATGTATATTGCATTACTGTGAATTATGTTGCTGTCAGTGTGTCTGAACTACCGTAGAAAAGGTCTCAAAATTAACAGAGAGAGAAGAGAAATGCTTACACAGGTGAATCCAGTTTATAATGCAGTTTTAGGAATAAAACAATCCGATTGGTTAATGGATATGGTAGTCAAACAATGAAACCTTCATTTGAATAAACAATCACAGGATTTAGTCATTAATGAAGGCCTTAGGGATGGAGTCCAGACTGCATTCTTCACCTAGAGGTGCCACAGATAAAAATCTGCCTGGATAAGAAAATGCTATTTTTGACACATGCATGAGCTCCACACTGAACAGCAGGAGCCCTGAAGGCGGGAGACAGGCAATCACAATAATTTGGTGAGAATAAAATTATGCAAAATACAACAATGATTTGATCAAAATAGGAATTTTTCTTATACATATGCATTGCACTTAAAACAATCAGACACAAACTTCACATCAAGCCACAGTTACACATGCTCAGATTGCCCATCCAAGGGCTTCAGGACCAGCATGGTTTATGGGCCTCCCTACACTACCAGTAATCACCATTTGACCGTGTACACACAGTGTATCTGCCCTGTCAAGCACCTTCCCCATCCGATAGATTAGGTTAAAATGTTAAATTTGCCCCCTGTGAAGCTATTTAAGATAGCCAAGATAATATGCTAATTTGCATGGGAGTGCAAATTTACAATTAAATTAAAAAATCATCAAAACTGAACAAAGGCTAAGAAAGGTGCTACCAGCAACATAACTGTGACTAAAATATTGTCTTGCTGCACTAAATATCCATTTACATAGCGTCAAACTGGATATCATGGACATGTCAAGCTCGTTTCTCCTGAAGCAATCAACAAGTTCAAATATCTCTGCTGACAAAGAGGCAACACCAGACTACAGAGTCTGGATGTGGGTGTGGCTCCAGCAGCTCCTGCTACGTGATTCAGGAGGTTGATGCAGGCAACTAATGCCTAAGGCCTGTTTTACTCTTTCTTTCAAAAGGAAGCAGTCAGTAGAGAGAGCAACAATGATAATGTCAATGCATTAGCAGTTGCAATGGCAATGATATACTATACATAATTCATCAATTATCTGAAAACCCTCTATAGCAAATAATGAATATATAATAGATTTCTCTTAAAGAAAAACATGTTTTCAATTTTTTGTTGTTGTTGCCTGTAGCACTGAAAGTAAGTGGAGAGTCACACACACACACACACACACACACACACACACATGCATATACACACACACACACACACCACAGAGCTCATGCAGGCAGGCAGGCGGGGAGCAGTGAGATGGCTGACCTAGATTGGGCTCAGAGTTTGAAGACATGCAGGAGAAACGATCTGCATACCAAGTCAGAAAACTGCACCCCCACACTCACAGAAATTGGGAAAGAGACACAAGACAGAGAGACGAATCATTTCAATATTTTGGGTTCTGAAGTGTGCAAACTTTACTCCCTTGAGTGTCTTCTTCATTTTGACATTTGAGAAGCTGAAGAGAGGGGGGGAGACAGGAGACAGGACACTGACGACAACAGACACAGGACAGACGGCTCAGGCACAGCTCAGTCCCGGGCCATCAGGGATATGTGTGCTTACAGAGTCAAGGGTCTTAAGCACTGCACTGCCTCTGGGTACACAGAAGTGCAGCTTTAAAATGTGGTGCACATTCATACGACTCTTCTTAACACATAGTAGGAGGCGATATCTTGCTACAGAGCCAAACCACAGTGTACAGCAGGTATCAAAACAGGTGAAACATGTTGTTGCCCAAAAATGATGCACACATCCATTGAGTCAGTCACAGACAGAAGATGCGTCATGCCTGCAATTTTTTCATCATTTTTCACCTTTTAAACGTTGAAATTTTGACATTTAATTATGGTTTCCCTATTACTGCAATGATTTTAACACTGCAACACAGCTCCGAGATGCGTCATCCTTCCAAGTTTCATCAAAATTAGATCAGCAGCCTCTGAGATAAAGTTAGAGATGTCGACCTTTACTTTTTAATTGGCCCATTTGGCCAATCAGTGTAATTTTCTAAATGGTTTAGCACAGTGTGACAATGCATCACTCCACCAAATTTTGTTAATAGAGATAGATATGAAGATATGAAATTTGATGGACAGAAATATGGACAGACACAAATGACAATCTTACATGACTTTTCCCCAATAAAAAGTATTTACTGCAGTTCACATAGTAATAACACAGCCTTAATGCTAAAAAAAAAAAAGTTAACTGTATATATAAGAACGTTGTTATGACCATGTTGCTAAGCCACGCCCTTTTGCTGTTAGCCGCCACTACTCCCTCAAGCTGGCAGAGCTAACATGGGGCCCACACTGTCATTTCCTGCACTCCCTGAGGAAATAATATCTCATTTTTTGAAAAACAGAAAAACAATTTCAGAAAGGAGCAGACAGAAGGGTCTACAATATTCAAACTGACTCAGGTCTGATCAGGTCTTAAAAAGAAAAAGATGGAAAAAGCCTACAGATCACTCTGTAAAAGTGACTGTTTCTGTAAAGCAGGGTAGGTCTGTATTCACTGTTCCAATCATTAAAGAGCAAAAGCAGCATGTCATGTACATATGTATATAAATTAAGTAGATATTATAGATGTGCTAACTTAACCACATGAATGACTGATGCACTGTATGTATGTTATTCTGCTGATGTAAGCTCCACAGATTTTTGTGCCCATCTGATCAGACATATCCATACCCTGCATCTCTAGACAGCACTAAATATCAGCAGTGTGCCAGCCCACTCCTCCACAAACTTGCCTCAACCCTTCTGTCGGCTTCTCTTTGAAATCACTTTTCTGCGTTTTCAAAAATTAGATAATATTTCTTGAATAAGTGCAGTTAGTGACAGTGACAGACAATATTTAACCATGACTAGCTTGAAATCCACAAAAAAACCTGCCAGTCTAAAAATAAAGAAAATATGAAACGCTTGCATGAAAGTCTCTGGAGTACAGCCATATTGATGTCAGACCCTGATCTGAGCTGGCTGACGCAACACTATGATTGGCCAGTCAGCATTCGAGGGCGGGATTTAGCGAAGGGTGAATTGAACCAAAAGAAGACAGACATAGATAATGCTAATAAGAAGACAGGAAAGATAATGCACTGATTACTGTGATTTTTACTGGACAAATCAGCAACTTATGCAGCTAAACCGATTGTATTTTAGGCTGAAACCAGCGAGAAGACAAAATCAGTAGGTGAATACAAATGTAACGTCATTCCCTGCAAAAGACAATGGCAGGTCAAAAACAGGTTTCACCTCCTTGACTGGCACAGTAATAGATACTGTAGCTCATTAACACATCTGAAATGATACTGTCACCTCCCAAAACCAGAGCTGTGACAGGAAGGCAGCATGTTGCCTCAAAAAGCAAAGCAGCGAGACACAAGTTACCTCAATCTTCACAGCAACGGACTCACACAATGAAAGGCAGAGACAAAGAATGTGTTGGCAAGAGACGCTAGACAATAAAGAGAATAAAAAGTAACAACAAAAATATGAAGAGTAGAGAAGGGGAGACAGGATGAGACGGAGTGAAGGCGAGACGAAGGAGAGAGTAGGAGAGACAGAGTGGGAAGAAAGCAGACAGTACCTTTGCTGAGTCTCATTTCTCTCTTTTCGTCTTACACCTCCCTCTGACTTCCTTCACACCTGTCAGAACAATGTGCACCTGATAATCTGCTTATGATCGGCATGCTGCCAGAAACAACTCACACACAAACACACACACACACACACACACACACACACACACACACAAGATACAAATAAATACTCTCCCTCACATACAGTCTGACACTCTCTAAACTGTTCTTCTTATTTGAAAGAACCTGACAACTCTGCATATCCACACACACACACACACACACACACACACACACACACACACACACACACACACACACACACACAAAAACACACACACACACACACACTAACCCAGAGAGTGGAACATGTGACATTTTTATATAAAGAAATCATTACCAAATTAATTCATAGACACTAGTATAATTACTTTTTAGAAGCAAGACAAAGGCCCAACATTAAGGGGAAACTACACTACACTGCATATTACATTGTGTGCCACCGAGTAGCGTGGTTGGGGGTATGTGTGGGTACCCACCTCTTTCTCTGTAATATTTGAGAATAAACATCTATCAGCCTGATTGTCACTTAAACCTTCCTACCAACTGTAATTATAACTTTCACCACAGAACCGCCATACTTTGTGGCACAAAGGAGACAGCTAGAGCTTTCTGTTTCTTTCAGTGGAAGATGGTGTATGAAGTGAAACATCGATGGAAAAGTCACTTCATGTTTATCCACTTCAGTAAAGCAAAGATGCACAAAGCGATACCAGGAAGAGGGAGGGGAAACAAGGAGCTACATTCTCTATGTGACAGGAAGCCACAGGGTTTATGGGAATTGTGGTTTTGCCACTGGCAGGCTGGAGTGTGGTCTGATTTGTTTGTAGCTATTGTGTGAAGTTAAGGCAATTAATTTGACAATGATTTACTGTTATCTAAAATGCTACACATACTTTGAAATCCTTATGATTTTTTGTCCCATTTGGAGCGCATGGTGCAAGTGACCGTGTGATCTGTATGACATGGTTCACCGACTGGGTCTGCTGCTCCTGGATTAGCCTGGAGTCCCCGGGCCAACCAACAGCCCTGCCATCATCCAGGGTCATTTCACTCAGCGTCAGTCACTGGGCCGGTCAGTCATTTATGCTTTTTTTTCTCCCTCTCTCACTTTCTCTCCCTCTTCCTCTTCCACTCTTGCCCTCCTTCTGTCAACCACATTCACTTACATGCAGATATACAGGGACCTCTCACACACATATCTCTCTTTCATCCCATCTCTCTTCATTGAACAGTAAGCTTTCACTTCGGCAGGAGAGCAATTTCTAGGCTTGCTGGTCATTAGCTGTGTCGGTAAAAGAAAGAATACATAACGATGTACTGCATTCCCACTCCTCCCACTCTCTGTCTGTATTCGGGATTGGAACAGGCCAAATCACATAGTGTAGTAATGTGGATTATTCCCATGGTATTATGTGCTATGCATGCATTATGTCAGTGCTGGAACTACTGCATTTACAGTGACATGGAGCTCATTTTGTACCATGGCGTTCATAGCCTTTACATTCCCTAAAGCATGTAAATGCATGGGTGTGAAGGTTGCGTGATATCACCAAATCCATTTACAACTGTGAATATATGCTCTCTCTTGCAAGACAGAGAAGGACAAGAGCCACAAAACACCTTTCCCTGCAGTGCTAAACAGCTGCTTCAGGGAATCATATGTCTCATGGCTGAGAACATGATAGGCACATTCAGAGGTATGCAACAGTACAACAACAATGCAGAAAAACATGACTAGGAGTGCTTGCATGGATGAAAAAGTAAGACGACTCGGTCCTCTATTTTCATTTGCATCACTGCACATCAACTACCGGTTGTCAGATCCTGTTCCTCTCCAGCCAGACTCATTTGCATTGTAACTAGAGTCAACATCAGTTGTTACTACCTGTTTCGAGCAGAACTCAGTACGCCTACGTGTCATTCTCATTAAAAATCATACTGTGAGTGTGAACTTGACTGGATTAGACAAAAATATTAACTGGGATCTGACAGATCATCTATCCAACGACAAACATCTATGGCAACAAAATATCAGTTGTTCTAGTCATGAATCTACATGTCAGTGCTTCATACTGTATTCTACAGTCCTGGCAAACTATATGAAACTGTTTAGTTTGAGAAACTTTTTTCCCACATGTTGTCCCTTCCTCTGGATGTGTGCAATCTACTCTAATTTCCTTTTACCTAATGTTATTCCTTTTACCATGTAGGTTTACCAGGCTTTGGATGCAATGGCTCACAGAACCCCATTGCACTTACCCCATAATGTCCTTGTTTCTAAAAATGTTGAGTGTCATCTCTAAACCAAATTTTAAATTAAACATTGTTTTCCATTGCCACTGCAACATTAATCATTTATGTGAGCCTTTTTGTATTTCAATCCTGAAAAGATGATAGCTGTCAAGTAAACAAATAGCACCTTTGTCTCCTTGTTAAAAAAAAGTTTTGATTATGCCTCAGGTCTAGGAAGGACCACTTAGCTCTGCTGCTGAAATGTAGCATCATTAGCCCCTTGGCCCATGGCAGAGCCAAGTGGGGGCTACTTACAAGTGAAACCAACTCAAGAAGTTCAAAAGCTTCATTAACATGATTGAGAGGAGAGTCCAGCTGACAGTTTACTGCTGTAGGCAACTAGATTCAAAACAAACCTTGCTAATGTTGTTATGTGGGAAACTGAGTGGCATTAATAATGAGCAGACGTTGGTTGGCTCTGTGAGACCCTGTAGTGGAAATCAGGCTGGAGAACTGCCAGCGCTCCACACATGGAAAAATTCGACCTAAAATAAACTCCAGCTTCATTTTCTACAAAGGCGATCTGTAGAGCTGTCCATGGTGCTGAATGCCAGTAATTCCCTTTGTGTTCCTCTACCTGAGCTTATGAAACACAGTTGCTTTACTCTGCTCTGCTTAACTCACTCCACTGGAAGAACGGCTATCCTCTTTCTATGAATTGAAGAGCTTTGTTTTTGTAATTAGTATTTTATTGAATTAGTATTTTTCATGAAAACCTTGTTGCAACTCAGACAATGAATCAATGATCACTACCAAAAAACAAAGATAAAAAGGCAGACAAAAAATAAATACATAATAATAATCCCTAAATAAAACTAAATGAATAAGTAACACCACAAATAAAAAGGCAATAAAAAAACATTTTATGTACTGCTACTGCACTATAACCATCTCCTAAGTCCATATCGCCATGTATCAAATCTCACAAGCATTTTGCTAATAGGAATATAATTTCCAGAGAACAAGTCCTTCTCAGATACTGTATCTCACTTGTGTAAATATGTGCTATGCATAGCCATTAACATTTGTCCATATTGACAAGATATCTCAAATAGTCGCCCCGTTTTACCCCATACTCCATCCTGTCCTTTGAGTTGAAAGAGATTTGTTCATATGATGACACTTTTGACAACTCTACCATTCCTGAAACGAGGGCTCCCATGGGTTCCTCCAGTTCCTCATTATAATTTGCTTCCCCACCATCACACTGGTCTGAATCAGATCGGTGGCCCCGCAGTGAGATGTAATTTGTGGATCACTGAGAACATAAAGCCTTGGACAGAACATAGATGGATTACTTTTTCATATACATTCGTGAATCCTTTTTCCAATAGTTCTGGATCATGGGACATTCCCAGAGCAGCATTTCAAACAGTGAACATTGCCCTTAAGCTTGCGTTTAACCCGCTTAATATTTTTACAAACATGGTTCCATTCTCATTCTGTAACATCAATCTGTCAAATCTGTTTCCCAAGCTAATGACTAATTTTGAGTATTTTGAAATGTAGAATTCAGAGTTAAGATAAACATTCATATGCTTGTAAAACCATCTGCAGTGAATTACAAAGACTGGCTGTAACAGGGTTTGACTGTAATTCAGAGGACTGATTGATTGATTTGACAAATTAGAAATACGGTAAACACGTGCATACAGTACAATAACATCAGTCAGGATATTACAGTAAAGTCACATGACTTATTTCCATTGTGGTCCTTGAAATTCATGGCTGGTAGGCAGGCAAGAACTGGTAATAGAAAGAAACTGCACTTATAACTCAAAATTTACCCTTATACACACAGATAAATAAATAAATGAAGAAAATGAAGATAACAGAATGAAGATAAATGAGTAAAACCCACAGACATTCTTAGAGCTGGATGTTTCATCATGATAACCTGTTTAGCATCCATTTTTTCAGTTGTTTTTTTAAATTGGTCGAAGAATGAGCAGATTTAATTTCATTTGGGATTTTGTTCCAATCCTTCGCAAACACTAGCAAGGATGATTTGGTAGAGAGGGTATTACTAGTTGTAAGTAATGAGTACATTCATTTTCAGACCAGGTAGGGGCCCTTTGAGGTGTCCACTGAGATATACGTCTATGGCAGAAAGCATCATGACATAATACTTTAGGGAGACACATGCTGCCCTTATCAGCTGAAGTTTGGAGATTCTCTGTCCTTATCCTTGGTAGTTTGCCATTCCAAGTTTTATAAATTTTGTCCAACATTTTTAAGTATTTATAGCAATAGGACACTGAGGTAGATAATTCAGCCTTGTTATACAGTTCATTTTAATGACATTAACCTTTCCCCATAGTGACAAGCATAGTGACTATCCTGCAGTAGGGAGAGCATCCAATTTAGGCCAATTCACTTTATACCCAGATAATTTGGAGAATAATTCAATATTATCCAAAAGTGCTACGATAGATCTAACTGGGTCTGAGGCAAACCACATCATCTACATAGAGCATAAGTTTATCTATTCATTAATTCTGATTCCTTGAATGTTTGGGTTTCCCTGGATAGCTTCTTCAAGTGGTTCCAGAGTTTAACAGAAAAGCCCTGGTGACAGCGCTGAACCTTGCCGGGTTCCCCTCCTCAGTGTAAAGTAGGTTAAAATAAGACTGCAGCCAAACCCAAAAGCTCTGAGTGGGTGAAACATGTACCTAAATTTCCAGAGGTCAAACACCTTTTCAGCATCAAGAGAAACAGGTGCAGAGGTGGTTAGAATTGCGAGTAGAACATATACTATTTAGGAGGCGTCTCACATTGTCAGGTGAATAAATCCTACCTGGTCTGGAAGGTTAAGTGGCTCAAGTATTTTGTCTAATCTGTTTGCCAGTATCTTAGCTAGCAATCTACAATCAGCTAAGATAAAACTAATTGGACAATATCTTCTACAGTCATTTGGGTATTGTCTTTTGTTTAGAATAAGCGTAATAATTGCTTGGTTTTAAGAATGAGACAACCTAAAGCATAACATTTAAAACATTCTGCAGTGGGACACCATGGCCAGGAGATTTGCCTACTGGCAAGGTGTTGATTGGCTAAATCATTTCCTGTGAATCTAACCGCTCTTGCTGCTTGTCACTTAACTTAGAAAGGTCTAAACTGTCAAGGAATGATTTTATTTCTTTGGCCATGGCAACGTATTCAGATGTGTAGCCTACAGTTTTGTTTTGTTTTTACTGATTTACTTAAACACGTCATTTATTTTACTAGATTCAGTTGCTAAGTCCGCATGAAAAGGACTGTTTTGATTTAACTTTAATGGTAGTATGGCTGTAATATTGGCAAGCACAGAACTTAAAAGATAGAAACAGCAAAGTGCCTCAATATGAAAGGAAATTGCAGCTCTTGATATGGTGAATAATGGCACTGAGTACACTGAAATACTAAACAGCAAAAACCTGTCTTTTTCTTATCTCCTCCTGTCTATGTCCACTGGCTGGGTGAGTTTGACCTCACTTGTTTTTGTTTTGTAGTACAACCTGTTTGGAAGATTTAAGTCATATCTTTAAAATACTCCAAAAAATCCATGTGCAAAAACTTATTTTGTGCATTAGAATACATTTGCACAGTCAGCTGTTATGCCTGCATGTTTGGAGTGCTAGGAAGATGCCAACATGTTGATCACGTCACTTTTAGTCATTATTCACTCATGTCTGTGCATTTATCATCCGCGCCTGTGGCTTTTATCAAGCGGTGACCTGCTAAGGCTGCCGACAACTCTGCATTCCCAGCAGAGGGACAGCATGACTGGATTTAAAGAGTTTGTAAGAGCAGCAGTCCCGCCTTCGATTCTTATGCTTATGCTTACAGACAGAGAACGGGAGAAAGTGTTTGACAGAGAATAAGATGGAACGCAGACACAGAGCAACGAGGGTGTACTCGGTTTAGCTGATAACCTTGACCACCATCGTCATCACACACTGTCTTGTGAGTGAAGATATGATTCCCATTCAAAGGGGATACGGCACAACATTTACCTGACTGTTATCTCTGAGACAGCAGGCCTGGGTTGGTCTGTGATCTAATGACAGGGTGCATTCCTCTGTGACGGGACCAAAGAGAAAAATGAGATACAGGACCAAAGAAAAATGGGTGGTCATTTCATATCTGATCCCTTTTAATTGGTATTACGTACTGTAGTAAAGATGAGAATGTTAAGATATAAGAGCAGTATACTGGCAGCAACTTTTACAAACAAAAACAGGTGATGCAGCTCCATCTGTTCAACTGTCTATTATTCTGTCTCACTGTTTGCCTGTCTCAGATCACCAGTTTCGATAACTTAGACTTAGACACTAATTTTCGTCTCTCCTCTGCGTTTGTGCTACTAGCTTTTTTTCCCCCCTGATTAGCATTACACTCCCGAATCTAGAGTATGATGTCATCCCTGTCTCTCCTCTCTCTCTCGGTCTAGCTAAAAAAGTAGGGCAGCTACTTGGAGAGTTGGAGATCGAAACTGACAGGTCAGTATTATGAGAGAGAGAAAGAGCAAGAGAGGGGAAGAATTAGAAAAAGACCGAGAAAAGAAAAGACAAAGCAAGTGAGAAAAGAGCTGCAAGGATGAGAGCGGGCGCAAGAAGGAGAGGAGACTTCACAGACACCCTGCTGCAGACTTACTAACCAAATGAACCAGTCTGAATTTAAAACACATTTTTGCTTACACGCACACATGCCTGCATACACAGACAGACACACTGTACATGTGAAGTGGTTTCAAAACTAGCTGTCTTACAAACCGTGGAGATATATGTGTGACTGCAGCACTGCCAGTTTGAATCCCAAGACGAGCTGGGAATGTCTGAGTAGGATAGTGAATGAGTACCAGTCTCCCTGAAAACCTACTGCCAAGCTGCATTTAAGCAAAGCACTTCAGAGACATAGTTCCCCCAAACCTAACATTTTGGTCATTATCTACTCACTGCAATATCAGTCAAATTCTGGTTATGTTTTGACATCTAAAATAAAAATATAAAAATTGTTTAGTGATGGAAGCGTCTTATTTCCAACTTTGATGGTTCACGGTAAACATGTGTATTCAAAAGCTTTTTAGTCAAAAATAGCTTAATGGACCCTGAAAAAAGTAGCCTAGCATCTTTGGTGATTATTTTAGAAACCAAGCAAGCTGTTTCAAAAATAGCATAAAGAGGAGAATATTCATACACCTGGTTTAGTAATTGATATTTTAAAATGTACGACACCTAAAAAGCAAAGAAAGGCTGAGAGTGTCACATCTTGGGCGTCAGTGCACTGGATTGTTCAAGCCTGCTCTGCTCATAAATAAAATATTTTGACAGCATGTGGTGGCAGCATCTGTTTGCAATTGTTTGACAGTTCTGGAAAACAATGAAGTAAATATTGGACTTCTGGATGCACAGTTTTTCTTCTTAATATGTGGGTTATGCTGTATGAGTTGGTTGGACTAATTATATGGTCATTTTTTTTCCCTCTTTGGAACTCTCTTGAATCAAACTTCAGTATTTTGCCTGACATGAGGGTGAATAGATAATCACCAAATTTCTATTTTTGGTGAACTGTTCATTTAACCCTAAATGTCTCAGTGATACTACTTGATGGCTGTCAGTATAAAACTGTGGTTGCACAGGACAGCTGCCAACTGTGAGAGGCAAATATAACGCAAAAGTGAGATTCACATCATCCAAAACCCCTTATAAAACAATGACTGGAATAACAACTGATCACATTACCGGTTAGTATGATCACTCAACTCATCTTTTACATCTTTTGCTTGCAAGATGGTCATGTTTTTAAGAGGATAAAATCATCTGGTAGCACTTTATTTTCCAACCTGCATACCTTGCAGTTACTACATAACCACAAGTCCCAATAAAATATCTTGTTCTTGTGTAACTGATTATTTTTATTCTTATTCTTGTTCTTATTATTTGGTATAGGATACTTATAGCAATGGTTACACCATAACTTTTTTGAGTCTCTCATTATTACAAAACTGTTACCCCTTAGTTCACTGAATCTTTGATTTGACATGTGTTATCCCTATCCGGTAATTATTTTTGAGTTATGGAGTAGTTACAAAATTAGTTACACCATAACTGTTTGAAGTCTTAATGAGAGACTTCAAATAGTTATTTTGTCTGTGCCCCATAATTACAAAATTAATTCCACTGTCATTTGTGCACGGTAAAATAAAGTCCAACTGATCATCTGCTGGGGTTTGGAAATACTGACTGATCCCCCCTCCCCTAGACCCATGCTCCTCCAGGGAGATGCTCCTCCACTCTATCTATGGCAGCAGCCTCACTCCATAATGCAGCTTACCACAACATAAAGTAACACGTTTATACTGCCTCATCCATAGCTGCGGCTTCTGGCATGCTGTATAGCTCATGTACCTCAGCCTGAAAACCTCTAAAGCCACAGCATAGAGTCTGTACTATACCATGACAGGCACACTACACCGCAGCTAGATAAGGCAGCCTGGGAGCTGCCGAGAACATGGCTATATCAACACGCATCCACATCCATCCCGCCTCTCAAAGCATGACATTTAATACATACATAATCTACAAGAGCTGGCAGCACATGCATGCATGCACACGCCATGCACACCACCTCTATCAGAGATTGTCAAAGTAATTCCACAGTAGCCCATAAGAGCCATGACATTACCTGTAATATGAGGCAGACAGAGATGTTTGCGCTGGCTCTCTTCATCAATATATTAGCAGCGCCTTCCAGGCTTCATCAAACACACTGCACTGATACCTTTGCAAGCGCTCAGAAACCTCTTCTCCACCTTTGCCTATTTTCTTTAATTGACACCAGAAATCATCAAATCCAATCCACCATTAAAACAGAGAGAAATAGAAATATGTCATTATTTAAAAAAGGCATATTTGCATGGATGTCAAAGGGAAAAAATGTTAATTTCCTGAAGGACACTGATTCAGTTCTCTGGGAATTTTTTTTTATTTTTTTTATTAGATGTTGATGAAACATTGAACAATATGTTGAGAATAAAATAACCAGAGTACCGCAGGTGTTTTGTGGTCCTGTGTAGCTCACTATAGTAAGGCATTAATACCGGTAAGTTTGGGTGCTAATTTCCAACTGTGGCCTCTGAATCAACAGTTAGGCTCCCTGCAGTGATTCGATGACCTTAGTTGTTCCTGAAACAGTTCATCTCAGAAAATGATATATGATTATCTCCACCAATCGCAGTAAGTATCACATGTGCAGCGGGTTAATCAGGGCCTGGACTGGTTTTGCCAGCTGTCTTGTAATGGGTCATTACTCCCATTTTAACAAGTAAACCAATGATTTACTTGCGAGGCGTATTTGAAATCACAGAAACCGTGTGATTACACCCATTACACAGGGGACAGTTCTTGACTGAACTTCTGTCACTGGTGCAAATGATCATACATCACTGTTTCAGGAGGAGTTTTGGAAGGGAATGAGGTCATGAAATCACTGGAGGTCAGCTTTAACACATGATGTTTCAGTGTTTGGAACATCTAATTCCCATTGATGTCAACGGCAGGTTATTTTCTCATGCATTTTGTATTCCTCATCAAAGCAAGAACCAATCAGCTTAGTCAAATGAATTGTACAATATCGCTATTCCTTACTTGACGTTAGACTGGTATAATGCTAATCCATCAAATCCAATAGAGTTTGATGTAGGGAAGGCAAGCTACAAGAAAGGAGAACATATGGTATACATGCAAAATGCACAAATATCTTTAGATGTGTTGCACACGATAGACACAAACGCACACAAACATGCATGCATGTGAAAGGCAGGCAAGCATGCATACACAAAGCTCAGATGTTTTGTTTTTTGTTTTACTTTTATTTAATAATTTTTTTCTTCCCCACACTTCTATTAGCTGCTTGGAGCTGAAAGTCGTCCCGCTGGTTGCATTTGATCCCTCTGAGATACCATACATCTGTCAGTGGGAGGAGGGGGGAATCCTGAAAGGACCCTGCTGCTTCAGCCCAATCAGCATGATGTCATCCTCTTTCTCACCTCTCTCACTTTTCTGTGTCTCTCCCCACTCTCCCTCCCACCCTCGCTCCATTTAATGGTCTTCCCTTGCTGCGGCTCCCAGCTCCTCTCTCCCTCTGGAGTCTCACCCTGTCTTTCATGTATTTCCACCTGTTTTAATTTGTCATCGCTCAATTTGGATGCTTTAAGATATCATTTTGTAATGGAAATGAACGGACATCTACCAGAATGGCTGGAATTCGTTTCGTAGCATCTTTTTTTTTTTTTTCCAGACACACCCATTGTGAGTCTCTGCCATCTTTTTAAAATAGTAACAGGATTCTATTAGCTTGAAATGTGTATGTGTGTGTATGCGTGTGTATGTGTGTATGTGTGTGGAGCAGGTGCGTGTTTGTTTGTAAGCAAAAGAGCTGTCACTGTGCTGGCATTTCTGTTACAATGTTGTTGTCCCATTCTCCTTCTTATCAGCCTCTGAACACATTCCTGTAGACAAATGTATGAACGATGCATATGTCTCTCTCTCTCTCTGTGTGTGTGTGTGTGTGTGTGTGTGTGTGTGTGTGTGTGTGTGTGTGTGTGTGTGTGTGTGTGTGTGTGTGTGTGTGTGTGCATGCGTGCGTGCGTGCGTGTGTGTGTGTATCTATCCAAAAGTATTTGCATGGAAGTGCCCGAATGAGAATGCAACATCATGTGCAAGTATGTGTGCGTTTGTCAGAGAGAGATAATGAGTGAGTGAGAGAGAAAGAGAGAGAGAGAGAGAAAGAGAGAGAGAGGGCGAGAGAGAGAGGAAGAGCAACATAGAGTGTTCACTCTCTCTGGGTCCAAACCCCTTGGGTGTCACAGAGGAGTTCCACTGTGTTAATCTCTGTGTAATAACTGAATCAAAGAGAAAACAATGGAGCTCTCTGTCCCTTTTCACAAGCCAAAGGCCTTGGGGCAGCTGGTTAGTCTGTCTAGCAGCGTGCATGTGTGTGTGTGTGTGTGTGTGTCAGCATGCATAAGCCCAAAAATTGAGACCAAGACACAGACAGAGCCGTCTGTCTGATCTGAATAAAGCGAGCAAGGTTAGAAGCTGCCTCTCTCCGAATCCTGACTCATCCCGTTTTATGGGAGTCGAAAAACAAAGATGCACAACAAACACAGCAGACAGGACAGAACATTCAATTCATTATAAATCCAATAGACTCTGTGGGGAAAACGGAGATGATCAGAACATATTGTGTGCAACATGACTTTCCGAGGGGCTGCGTCAAGTCCAATCCCTGCCTCTCCATTGTCGCTTATTAAAAAGCATCCAGGGGATATTCTTCCTCTCTCTCACTGCCTCCCTCCATTCTGCTTCTTTCCTCTGAGGTGTGCTCAGACTCTTGGTATCGGCTGCTGCTGACGGAATCATATGGGGCCTCAGTGAGTTGTTAACCTCCTGGCTTGACTCTGCCCTCCACCAGTGTGTGTATGTGTGAGAGAGATGGAGAAGGATAAATTTAGAGAGAAAGAGACAGGATCATAGAAGGAAGGGGGCACATCAGCCATTCTACAGCTTACCTAAGTAAAGAAATCAAGCTATCAAGGTCGTTTAGGCACTAGGTGAGTCTAATAGGATGGGTCATTTACTCGGGTGCGCTTGTTTAGTAACAGTGTATCAGAAAAGATGGCCCCAGACATTTTTTTCCCACTCTGCCAACCTCATCTCAGGAAGTTCAAATCACTCTTGGTTTTGAGTACAGCCTGGATGTGTGTGAGGTAAATTTGGAGGATATCTAGGCCCTTGGAGAGACAGGAGTACAAAAGGGGTGTTGCAGAACCAGCCATGGTTAACGCCGTGGTTTTGGAGTCTCGTTTGTGTTTGGCAGCGTGTGTTTCTTTGCCAGACAAACTGAGCCAGTCAGACTGTGAGGGTGAGAACTGGAGAGCGAGCATGAGAAAGCCGCTTGGTTGGTGAGGAGAGATCCAAATTGCCTATCAGCAGTTTGTCCTTGTTCTTGTCCTTTCTTGTCGAGAGGACAAACCGGGCTGCAGTTTGGGAAACACATTCACAGAACTATGATGAAGAAGGAGAAGAGCAAGAAAAAGCAGAGGAAAGGGAAAAAATAAGAACTGATAACTGCACTTGAACAGCAGCTTGTGTTTGTAGGATCAAGTAAAGAAGTACTAAACACGTCCGCTTTTGTGATCCACTGCCCTGTGTCTTTTTAATTGTCTCTTTCATACACGCAAACATGTGTGCAATCATGCATTCACAACCATACTGCATTACATTCACATTCACTATCGCTGTGACAGAATTACAACTAGCTACCTCAGGCAAACACCTCACAGTAATCAATAGGAAAAACTAATGATGAATTTAACACCACATGCTAATTTAATTTTAATCAACACAACTCCTGCCCTGCATACTTCATTTTTCTTTACAGTAATAAATGTAATAAGTAATGAACATCTGACCGTATATTGTGGCCTGGGAGGGTGATCAATGGTGATTGGTTGGAGGGTGTCCATTATGTTATTTTAACATAAAGTATAATTGGAAAACGCCAAATGAATGCGTACACAAGATTTACATCAACAAGAAGATGAACGTTGCTTTTTGCCTGCCTTGTTGTCCAGTTCACAGAGTGACAACTAAGCAGCACTACACAAGCAGCAACACAACACAATAATGACACTATGAATACACTGTGTCATTAAAGTCCTCTGGATTTCTCTTACATTTATCATACAATACCCATAAATGCCTTCCCTGATCCAGGTCTACACTTTTAAAGGAACAGGAAACAAAACTATGGCACTTTTCATGTTTTTTATGTCATTTTTATTCATTGGATGTAGAAACAGTGACAAGCTCTTTCTATGCAGAGAGAGGCCTGTCTTTTGATTTGCCGAAATGAGTCAAATGAGCGGTTCTGCAAGGGGTTTAAAATTACTTTGACATGTGGGAGCAGGGCGATCTAATAAGAACACAAACTCAGTTTTTATTCCTCCTGCCCCCGTTTGACTGACTCTGCCTCTGCTTTGACTGCACACGTTATCCTCCACCAGGATCAATGAAGAGTGGGCTAGTGAGCAACCGCAACTGTTTGCTTGTTAGCACGAAATGCTGATGTTGTGTTGTTCCTGGATATAAATCCACCATTTGACAGATGATTATTTATCAGTCTAGCATTATATCAAGAGGCAACAGCTAGCAAAGTGTTTCAGTCTAAGGAGCTTTAGCTAGTGATGGCATCAGTTGTGGACTTTCTCATATCAATTCTACTACTACAAGCCTCCAAAG
This sequence comes from Myripristis murdjan, assembly GCF_902150065.1. Classification (NCBI taxonomy): domain Eukaryota; kingdom Metazoa; phylum Chordata; class Actinopteri; order Holocentriformes; family Holocentridae; genus Myripristis; species Myripristis murdjan. Next base: position 18,498,323 of record NC_043999.1, read on the forward strand.
TGTAATATTTCAACAAGTGAGCTCAATAGCACTGTTGGCTATTAAAAACAAATTGTTAACATATTAGTAAAATCGGTAGCTATTTCAGTTCCAACAAGTGAGACATTTTTCACTTTGCTGGACAGTTGGTTGGTCTTACCAGGGTCCAGGACTAGAAAATAACATTAAATCAGAAAATGAATGTTTCTCCCTTTAACCCTTTGTCACATCAGATTTATTGTGTTTAAGTGCTTGTAAAACGCCTTCCACATTTCTGAGAGCAAGACTGGAAAACGTCTTTCATGTTGCCGGTGAATCAGTCACTGACAATGACGTTGATTATGCTCTGATCGCAGGAGTGCCTCCTAGAATGATGCAATCACAGCTCAGGCTGTTTTATTTGCTCGTTTCTGTCATAACCCTCCCCCACTGTGTGTTACACGCTGCCAGTATTAAAATTAAAATTTCAACTTCAGATTTCCCCACCAACCAGTCATACTGATCAAGCTTTAAAGATCAGTTCCCCTCACTCACCTAATGAGGCGTAAGCTGCTATAGTAGGCACGCAGCCTACATGCCTTTGTTACATGAATTAATAAATATGGAAATAAATATTAATGAATTTGAAAAAGATATAGCAGCCACACTAATAGGTACACTGTGGATAGATAGATAGATAGATTGATAGATAGATAGATAGAGTTGTTCATATCCGAATTATACAACATGCGCATTTTCAAAAATACATTTTTCCAGTTCTACAATGTGTATTTTAATAGTAGGAATGTAATTATGTTATTTAAATTATAAACTAGACCACACCTGCCCTCTAAAATTCCATATAGTAATTTTCATCTATTATTGATCAAAGAGAACCGGTGCTTGTTCTTGTTGTACTTTGATGTATATTCCACAAACTCTGATTCCCTCCCTCTGTCAGCCCATTATACCACACCAGCCCAGCGGTGGGCCAGTGATCCATATGCTGTCATAGCAACCACAGCAACCCGGCTAATAGTTGCCATGGTTTCTCTGCAACTGGACCACAATGGCACCGTGGGCTCACGCTGCTAACCTGTGGACCCGCACCTCACCCTGTGGTGTGTATGTGACAGAGCAAGAGAGGCTGTGTGTGTGTGTGTCTGTGCTGCACTGAATACACATGTACACTTGGATACATTCATCCATGGATATGTTTGATACTGTTTGGTTGTGTGTGTGTGTACCACCACCTGTGTGGGTGTGAGTGTGTGTGTGTGTGTGTGTGTGTGTGTGTGTGTGCGTGTGCATGTCACCCAGGATAGAGCTGTCTCCCCTCTGCCCCAGCAGTTCCTCAGCCAGCTGGCCTACAAAGGGTGTCTCCTCCTGGGTTTGAGGATGGGGGTGGTGGGGGTGGTGAGCCTCCACTGGAGGTGCAGGCCTCTTTCTCTCTGTGGCCTCCTGCTGCGATAGTGAATGTACCATAATGGGAGAAACAGTAACAACTGCCTGACTAACCATGAGAGGATGGAAATTCATTCGCTGCACAGTATGACTGCAGTCCAGCCTACGCCGAATACAAAACAGAAATGTTTGTCTGGATCTATGTTTGTGTGTGTGTGTGCGTGAGTGCTCGTGTGAGTGTCTTTCTATAGCCAAATGTGTATACCCTGTGTTTGTATATTGAACCATGTCCTATCTACCGTACGTGCTCCTTCTTTACCAAATGAACTTTTCTGCTCCTTCAGAATTACACTAATGATATGTTGAGCTGCAGGGATGTGTCTCATTTTAAAGCAGACTTTGTTGCAATACTCTCCTGGTGGCAGACATGGAAATGATGTAACGGTTTGAAACGCTCGACAGGATCTGAAAACCTCTTTCCTCCGGCTCATCCTCCGTCATAACAGTTTAAGGCTGGTGTGCTGGCGGGCTGAGAACTTCCCCAAGATCAAAGTTGGACACCTGATCCTGCCTTTGGTTTCATTAGTTACCTTCGTTATTTTGCCAAACCTGTCATGGATCAGTGGAGGAAAGGTTAAAATCACTGCTCCAGTTTTTAACCCTAGCAGCACACCACTGAATCCAGCTTTTATTCGCTTCTTTCTTTCTTTCTGCTTTTGATAAAATGAAAATCTCAGCTCATACCCTTGCCAGCTATCAGGAACAAAGGGAGCAGGGAGACAGTCTTTCATCTGGGGCGACAGGGTTCAAGCTAGGTAAGTAGCCATCCTGCTGAAGTACCCCTGAGCAAGATGCTAGACTTCCACTTTCACAGTATGGAGAGAATTTCTGGCTTTCATTTTGTTTTCCGCCTGCCCTGCAGAAATATTTCCCCAGGGAGGGAGTGAAGGCGAGCTCTTGGATGCAATAGTCAATCACACTATTCAAGACACTGGCACAAACCATGGACAAACTCCACTTAAGCAGTCAAAATTCAGGTGGACAACATGACAGACCAATAAAAAGAAGGTGAGTGGGTCTTATTAGCTCCCCATTTTTTGAATTTATTTATTTATTTTTACAATAAGCAGTGTCGTTCTTCCAGGCTTTCCCCTCTGTACAGAAGAAATAGCCTGTCTTCTGCCGCTGACCCAGACCTCTGACCTTCTTGCACAACAGTGAAATGATGGTGGAAAAAAAAATCAACCATTTTATAATTGCTTCAGTCAAGCCTCATAAATGTACAAATATCATACCACGAACATCATGCCCAGGCCTTTAAAAGTTGACCTTTTGAATCTGGTAGCGCTAATACTGAGCATCCACTCAGAATAAGGGTGCAAATAAGGTAAAATGTCGTCCCCGATCTTGTTTCCTTTGTCAGTGAAATCAATATTATCTTGTTTCATTTGCTGGAGAGTATAGTCCATTCCTGTATGATAAACTCCCTGAGCCATTGCCTAGCTCAGGAGCTGTGTTGCGGAGACACTGAGAAAACACATTCCATCGTTCCAAATCTATATTTCGGTCAAATTAGTTAAATTAATAAATATCACATTAGAAAACTGGTGTGTACAGTGCGGAGCTACAAGTGTATCTGCAATCCACAGAGAGAGAGAGAGACAGAGAGCAAGTAAGGGGAAAAGAGAGAGATGAAGGTGATAGAACTGGTGCATGTGTGTGTGTGTGTGTGTGTGTGTGTGGGTGGGTGGGTGTATATTCCTGAGAATCTGTAAGTCCTTTTTCTCAATCCCTTTCAAAGACCTAAAGAAATATTCTTTGTCTCTCATATAAAGACATTCACTCAAAATCTCTGGCACATATCCAGACTCAGCCAATCCAAGCTTAATTGGTGAAAACAACAGTGAGGGGTATCTTGTCTTTGCAAATGTCTGCAGTATTTTGTACAAAAAAAAAAAAGCCTGTGAGACACACTTATTTGGTCTATTTCAAAGTGAAAACTCTTCCCCCCACAGAACGGATAATCCACAGTGTCGCCCTAAAAAAGTGTAGATACCACACGTGAACATGTATATGGGCCAAAAGAAATTAAGTGTAATTCTAAAATAACTAACAGCACAAACTGCAGACAAGGCAGCAGCTGGATAACATCAAGCCACCATTAGTTTGTTCGATTTCAACAAACTGAGCGCTGTCGGTGACCCACACCTGACCTGTTCTCTAATCCCTTCTGCTCAGCTCCCAGCAAGTTGTTGTTTAAAAAGACCAAACCTCCTCCGCAAGTCTGATCTCTTCGAAAAAGCCTTGTGATCAGTGCAGCTTAAATAAAGTCTGTACTATCCAACAGTATCGATACAGACACGCCCAGATAGTTTCATTTGGTTTTATTGTCTCGGCTACTGAGATACCCGACGTATCTGCAACAAACCCAGCAGATTATAGCCCTAATTGGTATACACAACAGTGAGGGGTAGCTTGTCTTTGCAAAGGTCTGCAACATTTCACTGAAAAGCCTGTGGGCCACTTTTTTCTGTTTTTCTGTTTTTCTTTTTCTATTTCTTTTCTTTTCTTTTTCTTTTTTTTTTTTTTTTTACCCATTTCACAATTGAAAACACAAAATGTTTTTCACTCCATTTCTCTGAGCGGGAGACAGCGGAGCTGATGTACTGTGTTGCAACTGTGTACATATGCCATTGGAAATTCATGAGCTCCACAATATCTAAGTTAATTTCTATCAACACAGAGTTGCTTGATGAATTATACATAGCAGATGCAAACCACAGAAGACCAATGAGTGAAATTAATGTGCACTTGCCAGCTCTGGAGCCTGGTTACAATTGGAATCTAGACGGTATGGCCACGATGTCAGTATCACAGAGAATGAACAAGTACCATCAAATTCAATATATGAGGCAGCTCAATCCCAGGTGGGTACCCTGGCTTTCCTCTTGCTTACAAAAAAATGCCAAAAAAATGCCAAAAAAAAAGCCAAAAAAAAACCAAAACAAAAAAAAACATACCTATCAAAAACCACACATTAGCAGAAAAATATGGATTATATTTCTTATTGAATTGGGTTGCTGTAGTGAGCTGGGAGGAGGTGGACTGCTAAGCTACCTCGCTTAAGTGTGCCTGAGCAATAAAGTGAATCTGTACGAGCTCCAGGGTTGCCGTTGTGTGGCTGGGTGGGATTGGAAGGACTTAGTGGCAGCGATGGCGTAGGGACAAGTAAAGCTTAAACCATTCATCTTACACCATTTGAACCCAGGCTCACTGGAAACCAGAGAGAATAGTAAGTAAAGAGAAAGGGTGCTTAACACCCCCATCATCCGCCTTGTTAAATCTGAAGAAGCATCTCCAGCACCTATTACATGCAATGTAATTTGGATCTTAACATGAAGGCATTTCTCTCCCACATGTCAGTGATATATAATTCATGCTCCACCAACAGCAACACAACAAAAATGAAATATGTAATTTCATTTTCATCATTCTTTTTTTTTTTCCTTGAATAAGTTTATGCTTTCCGCTCCACTCTGCAAGACAACAATCCACGGGAAATTCACCTCCTGAAAATCATGTAGAAAGATGTATGCTATTCTATATGAAGTTTAAAAAAAAAAAAAGGTCCAACATGCTATACAGTGTAGCATACCTCAGGAGGCACTGGGCATAAATAAATTACTGAATATGAGGATAGACCCTATGCAGCTTGCACTGACACACAAGCTTTGGTTGGAACGAGCACAATGCGCAGCTAGACAGAAAACCTGCCTTTGTTAGCTCAGGCACTGTGAAATGAAATCGAATAATGTGGACAGTGGGGGCTGAGGCTACACTGTGGATGTAGCTTTCCAGTGTCAACACACATCAATAAACAACCTAATAAAACGCCCCATGGCCCAAACATTATTTCCCCTGCCGTTCTTGGGCAGTCGTGCTGAAGAGACTTGCAGCTAAAACCTAACGCAGCTTCGTCCCTAACAAATTGTACTGCGTGGACTTCCTCCTACAGGTGCCTGCTGCAAAATCCTTGTGTGATCAGGATGTTGTGTATCAATCCATCTTCTCTAGAAGCACCTTGCCTCTTCCCTTTTACTGCCTCAGATCCATGATATCATCCTCTCTCTCTCTCTCTCTCTCTCTCTCTCTCTCTTCATCAATTGATTGAGGCAGCCACAAACCCACACACGCACATAAACCCCACACACCAAATATTATACTGTAAGATGGCACGACTTATAAATGGGCCATATTTGTCTGACCTCTATCTGTCTCTCTCTCGCTCCCCTGTTCCCATCAAATATTTTTTTATGGGGTGAGAGAGCTTTTGATTGACAGCTGGAAGTAGCCACAGCGATCCACGGTTGAATCACTGAGAATCACTGTGTGCCGCTGATGGGCTGTCGGCTGATCTGACTTGAGGCATCATCTGTGGCATTTACACCACCTGGCTGGCCTCAGGTTTTTTAGGAGAGAAACTGTGACTGTGTGTGTGGTGGTTGGGGATTCATGGATTCCCAAGTGGCGTTGAAAAGAATGATAAAAGTACAGAAAAGCAAATGGTTAACTCCTTGGTTTTAGGGTCACATCGTACAACACAGGCTGTTGTGGTGTCCGATCTTATTTTAGTACTGTCACCCTTTAAATGACCTTGGTATTACCATTATAAAAACATGAATATACTGTAGCCTAATACGAAAATTGGGAGGTGACATCATATCAAGTTCCAAATCCCATCATATAATACATGACCATTATTATACTTATTATTACTTGACTTTGTAGTTAATTTGACAGCTATATCACTGAAGAAGAAATATGTAACATGGCAGAATGTTAGGCTGTATTGATTATTTATAGTTGATTTTTTTTTTTTTTAATTAAATGTGTCACTCTGGTAAATCCCGATGACAGGCACATTTCCTGTGGCTGGAGACCCTCTCCATTCTCTCCTCTTAAGAAATGTCTAAAGAGACAGCTGGGTTGCCGGGCCAAACCTGTCCTGACAGTGTCTTTAAAAATGCTTCATAAGAGAGCTGTTACATTATAAACCAGATTAATTAACCACACAGGCTCCAGGTACAATCTTAGATACATAAAGCTAGATAAAGCTAGAAGTTGCTGTGAGCTTGTTACCTTGTCGGTCAAAGACATTTTCACTCTGCTAGTTTGCCACAATGGAGAGATAATGTACAGAAAGTTATGCTTTTCAGCTTTCAGCAACTTTTTCAGCAAAAAGTGGTCAAATAGAGACTATGTAGCACTGTATGAAGTCGTTTACAAAAAAACTACAGTAAAGTGTGATTGTAGAAAAAAAAAACATCTAAAACATCTAAAGTGTCCAAAGTTTGCGGTGTCAGGCCCTCAAAATCAAAGCGCAAGGGCTTGTTTCTAGACTCACCTTTGCACTGACCTTCAACAATCACACAGGCAGAGATCCATCAAAGAAAAAAAACAGATACCAATTTCTCTACTGACAGCAGCCTCAGTAGATCATAATGCAATGCAGGTGCAAGATATGTTGTGTTTTGAGTCAGGGGCACAACATGCCTTTTCTCAAAATTGCTCTGCTAAGCCATCTCCATGTACAAGCACAGTATACAGCAGGCTGCTCACATCGTACTATGGTGCAACAGGTGGTTTTCCCCATGCTAGCCAACCACTGTAGTCCTTTCCTGAACTATGGCTGTCACCTAAACAATCTTTTTTCTTTTTCTCATTTTCCTCAAATTTCAAAATGCAAATTCACTTTAGCTGACATTGCTCTCTGATCTACTGAATGAGTGCAACCATGTGGAAACCAACTATTTTGAAATCTGGGCGCAACAAATGCAGGTCAAAAATGCCTACAGCTTTTATGTTGCTGGGATCACCACATGATAAGCAAGCTGTAAAACCTGGGATTCAATGCAGCAAGTTCACACCAGTTCTGCAAAAATATAGGAACCTGCTAATGCACCTTTTGCGCCATATTGTGAATATTGTGAAAAATATTGTGCCACGGTTTTGGTGTTCTAAATTTCCTTTTGCAAGACAATTAAGTGATGTTTAAGTAGAGTGCAACAGACAGGAGAAAAATATACATACTCACACACACACACACACACACACACACACACACACACACACACACACACACACAGGCGCACACACACATGCTTGCTGGCACAGGTGTTCATATCCAATTCAACATACTATTTCCCACTTGACCAGCCAGATAGATAATACCGTGTTCCTGTCAAAGAGGCTATAGATGCAGCCAACAACAATATACCTCCCTGCTTTTTGCCAAGTAGCATGTCATTATGCCAAATCTTTTCCTCTCTCTCGCACTTCAGCTCTACAATTTGCTCCTGTGAGGCATCGCTCTGATCCGAGAGAACAGGCATCTATGCTTGCAGCACTTACTGCAAATCCTTTTTGGATATTAGACCAGTCAGCCATGTTGGAAAGTGTGTAATTGCCCTTTGAGACGCACATGCAGTGTTTCCCACACATATGTTGAGCTGCCAGCGCAGGTGTATTAACTTCAAACCCATTCGGGATTTACGTATACATGCAGTGATGAAGGTTCTTGTCCTGTGTCCCAGATGCATTAAAATCCAAAAGCGCGCAGTAAACTCACTATCGATGCATCCCGGGAATTCACCCGATTTTTACCCTGATAATGCACAGCGCCTTTTATCTCCTTCAATGAATGGGATTCGGTGATTCAGTGAAGGAGGCTAATTCAAAACAGAGCTGACTCACCTGGCGAAGCCGTGGTGGCCTTTGAACTGAAGAACTCATTATCCCCACAGGGGCCTTCTGGAGTTAAACAAGCACAACTAAACATCCACTTCAGTTTCGTTTTCAACCCAGCACCAAGGAGGCTGCGCAACTTGAGCAGGCAGTAAAGTATGTCATTTATTTATTTATTTATTTAGTTAGTTATTTACAAATGTGTACAAGAAATCACACCGTTCACAAAATGGATTATCTCTGCATGACTTCCAAGTTTATGTGAGTGAGAGGCAGGAGTTTTTCGTGTCTTTTCAACACCGCTGTGTCTGAACTGGACGCTAGCTGAGTTGCTCTGCTCTGCTCAGCAACCTTCACTGAGTCAATCCAGTTCAGTGAACAAGAGAACAAAGGCTTATTGTGTTGAGGCTCCGGTTACAGTGTAGTTTGTTTACTTGCTCACTGAATGGCTTGGTGTCCAGGAGTCATACACGACCACTAAACAAACTAGTGACTGAAACAGTGAACAAATCATTTTGGTGTATTAAAGTGTGAGCTGTGCCACAGTTTCAAATCCCCCCGACCCTTTCATGGCCAGTCAGCATTCTGGACACACGTAAACTTTTACATTAATAGCACTGGCCATCAAAATTCAGTGCATTTATAGTACCTAAAATCCCTCAAGACTATAAAGTAGTCTACTGGACAAAGGAAGCATCGATACCACTCTGGTGTTGAGCGTTTCAGTGCGTCAGTAACAACAAGGCACCTCCACACACGGCTCACCTGCTGTTGTGAAAACGGAATCACAGGTGAAAAAATCCAAGGCGAGTTTTTGGGGCGAGTATATAAAACACAACACTGAGGAGAGCCAACGGAGCAGACACACAGGGAGAGAGAGATAGAAAGAGGCGGGGCGGGGCAAGCCGGGCTGTGTGCAGTCAGAGACCTGAGAAGTGTGTGTGTGTGTGTGTGTGTGTGTGTATGTGTGTGTGTGTGTGTGTGCGTGTGAAAGAAAACTGAAGGGAAAAGCAAGGTGAGAAACAGCTTGGGTAAAAACACTTACAAGTGGAGGATTAAGTAGAATGATAATGGTGGAATAATAAATAATAGAAATGGGTTAATTTATTCTTTCAAATCATTTTAATGCACAATTAGAAGGGTCAGAGTGCAGGTTTAGCCAGGAGCAATACTTTGGGGTAGGGTAAGAGTTGATGTTTTGATAAAAGACTCATGCAGATTGGAGGAATTGAGCCTTTGTCTCGCTGGTTTCACATCCTGATGTACCGTTATGTTGGAGAGGTGGTGAGCAGTAATACAGACGATGCTGTTAACAGGGCGATTGAGGACGGGAGTCTGACAGTAAAGGCACACAGCGATGTGTCCGAGGTAACTGCTCTCGCTGCAGCTCCCTCCCCCGAGTGTGAGTGCACATAAACACACACATTTTTTTTTTAAAAAATGCACGAAAAGATACACACTCTCAGTAAGACACACATACACCACGTGTTGGCACACACAGAAACAGTCCGTCTCAAGAACACAGACACAGAACAAGAAGCCAATCACACACAAACATGCTCACAAGAAAACAGACGAAAAAACTTACACACTTGCACATTCACTTGTACATTCATAAGCCAACTCTGGGCTACATTTTCGCCTGGGGAAATCAAGATGATCTGTGCTCCGGCTATGGCTCCTTTTTGATGCTCAATTAACTCTGGCAGACCTGGCTAGCCGAGCCAATTATTAATTCAGCTTAGCCTAGCAAGTGTGGCAGGCACAGACGGGATGTTGTGGCTAGGCAACCACAGACATACTGCTCTCACTGTTCCCCAGTAGGGCCTGAACTGATGCATACCATTAGGCTTGAAAACACGCCACTTAAAATCTTGACACCAGTAATTATAGCATGGCGCAAGGAGATCTAAACGCTCTCCTCATCGGATTCTCACATATTACTTTTTTTGTTTCCGTGCACGTTCACTGCATTTGCTATTTCTTGTTCTCTCTCATCCTCTCTCTCTCTCTCTTCACAGTATATTTTCATCCCCTCCCTACTCCTAAGCTTCTCTCACTCCCCAATGACACCTCTCCATTTATCACCTCTCCCGTTTTGCCCTTCCACCCCATCTACCCTCTCTTTCTCTCCATTACATACTTCTGTGTGAATCCCTTTTTCTTGCACCTGCGTCCTTAACCCCCTTTCATTTTCATCATCACCATCTCCCCTCTCTTCATGCCTTCGTCCCCTCTCTCCATGCTTCTTTTTCACCAGCGCTCCCCTCCCTCATCCTTTTCTGTCTGTCTCTTGTTCTAAGGACCGAGGGGAAGGGAAGGGGAGAGATAATGGAGGGGAAGGAGGAGAGGAGGGCAGTGGGCTGACAGAGGGAGTCCCATCTGCAGCAAGCTCATTAGAAGACGGGAGGAGAGTCAGCGGCAGATTCTTCCCTCTAGAAATACACTGGTAGGCATCAGCATGCTTCCTTTTTCTCTCTAAAAAATTCACAAACACACACACACACACACACATATATATAGGCCACAGCAGCTTGAGCGCTGACAAGCCCGCTGCTGCTGCTGCTTTGCTGGACGCATTCCAAAACTGTCACACAGTTACCTCATCCTGCTCCTTGTCTCCTTTCTGCTGTGTCCCTCCAAGATCTCCTCTCACTAATCATACAAATATACAATACACAGCTATTGCTGGATGCTTTCACCTTTTGTTACCTTCCTGCGCTATGAGCTCATATACTTTTAATAAGGGTCACCCCGGTGGGAATTGAGCCATAAAGCCTGGCATTCTTAGTCATGCGGAGCTGCTATTGTCTAAAAGGAGACAGAAAAAGGTGTACAATATTTTTTTCCAATGGGGAATTTTTGCTTTCTGTTGTTCCTCTCCATAAGGAAATCAGAGGTCACTGGCAGAGCAGCACCACTGGAGCTGGTAGTAATTCAGTGTTTTGCTCAAGGGCACTCCAGCAGGTCTCCCTTCAGACTACTGGGCCAACACCTGGCTGCCAAAGCCTCACCTTCAAGGGTGTAACTATGGTTTGAAAGGGGGGCAGCAATTTTAGGAAAGGGTAAACATTTTAAGCCATTTAAAACAAACTTTTATACTAAAGTGTTAAGTGAGAGCTCAGGATCGCTGTTACTGTTCTAGTTGTTGTTTAAAATGCTTTATCCCATTACAGGGTTTTCAGTCCAGTCCTGAAGGAGCCCCACACGTTCCACATTCAATTAGAAAAAGAGGACAAAATAGCACTTTTCAAAAGCGCCCCCTGTCCCCAGTGGACAGTATCACCAAACTAACAAGCGCTGGGGCACATGACAGATTTTTAGTTGAACTATGAAGGCTGCACCAGGATTTAAAAATACACCTGTCTTATCAGCTTAAATCACAAGCTAAAGCTGAAAAAGACAAGAGCCTCCCCATAAATCCTAACTGGGATGCAGTCCTCCTAACTGAGAAGCTGTTAGCCCAAATTAAATTCTATGGGACTGTGTGTACAATTCTCTACTCACATAAACTAAAAAAAAAAAAAAAAAAAAAAAAACAACTTAAAGCAAAATGCAAACTGTAATCTAAACAGGGTCCAGTGAGCACTCAGTCCAGAGAAAGCTAGGTCCTATGCCTTTCTCGTCCCTTTGATATCTCTCAGTACAAATCAGTCTCAGGTAAACATAAATGTGCTGTGTGCAGTGTACTGGTGACACCTTACATGTTTTTTTAGGTATTAAATTCCAGCTTCTTCAAACAGTTAACTATTGATTCCAATGTGAAGCATTAACTGATTCAAAACACAGCAGATGCACCATCTGGTCCACACTGCGATGACATGATGACACTGTCCATTTCATTCCACTGCACAAACCCCCTCTTGAACAATAATTAATTTATCCAGCCATCTCAAGTGAATGCCCATCCATTTCAAGTGAATCTCCACTATTTCCATCAATCTCAAGGCATCACTTGTGTGTGTGTGTATGTGTGTGTGTGTGTGTATAGATATAGATATAGATGTATCACACAAAGTGGTTCCGCCCACTGTGAGGCATCCAATATTTCTGGAAATATAAATATAATTCATGTTCACCAATTGTCACTTTCCCATTAAGTCAACCATGAGACCATAAAATTTAAAACTGGCTAGGTCAGACCACTTGTCCCATTTTGACTTTTAGCCTTGTAACAGGTGGCCTTCAAATTTATTCAAGTTTTTCATTTGGTTGATGCTTCGGTGGATTCTGGCTCCATTCATCTTTTGAAACACTTGTTTGAACAACTTGTGATTTCCAGCCTTTTGACCATCAAGGCCTTCAACACTCCTTAAATCTTTTAAGGTCTCAGACAACAAAGTTGCGTCAGCCACAGACCAGTTAGGTTTTTCTCAAGGAAACTCGTTCACGTCATCTAGTATCACCCCCATGTGAGGAAAGCATGCACACAAAGAATTAAGTATTTACATGAGTAAATTATTATTATTATTATTATTAGTAGTAGTAGTAGTAGTAGTAGTAGTAGAATATTAGGATCCATGTAAACACATCTACTGAAAAACAGGCTTGGTTCATGTCTGAGCTAGGTGCACATGTGCTAGGACACACACACACACACACACAAAGTACACTCCCTTTACCATTTAGACATATCACCATAAGACAGCTATGTACGGCAGTGCATAGCAGCCTTTAGGCAAAGAGTGATATCACATGTTTAATGATCCATAACATGTATGTTATCTTGTAACAATCTCACTGTAATGGGGTTACTGTGCAATTGACCATTAGCAGTGGCACATCAAAGTCTTTTATGTCATTAACCAAGCTCATAAGCATCTAATCACCGACATAAGCATTGACTCAACTGATTGATGAGTGCACTGTGGCTGTCAATTAGTGCCTCACTGTGTCCATGAATATGTAATCAATACGATCGGCAAACACAGATCAACTGTCAGCCAGCTGCCTGAGCTCCATTCAGATTGAGGCGCGGTGATCAGTGGAGAATATGTAGGAGATAATATGACTCAAGGACGTCAAAGAGTTAATTCAAGCTATTGTCTCCCTCAACCCGTTACATCTCTTATCACTTTGCCTCATTGCTCCACAGTTCTCATCTCTTTTCCTTGGAAGTTGCCATTTCAAGGTCCTGCCGTGCACTGACTGTAAATAGAAAACAGATACCATCTATGTGCATACAGTATGGACTAACAATACTGTATACTGCTCCACATGGGAAAACAACAGAAACGATTTAGTCAAGGATAAGGTCATTACAAGAGTTTAGATTTCATATCACAAATAATTAGATTGATATTGATATTGAAAGATAAGCAAATATTTGTAAGGGAAGGAGACAACTATTGAGGTATGTTTTTCCTTTTAACTCATGCTTTATGGCTTTGCAGGGAGAGTTGTGCTGTTTGCTGCAGTTTCATTCTGTATACAGTATATATATCTCAATCTAACAGATTATATAGGCGCCTGCTGTGTCAGACATCCGTGGTCCTGACAGTGACAAGTGAATAGGATCTGATGTTGCCTCTGGGCTTGTGTCAGGCCTCTCTCTTGCAGGCATTGCTCGGCAGTGTTATAACTCCTCTGGAGGAGTTATTAGGGCCTGCAAAAATGTCAAATATTTGTTTAATCTTGTATTCATTTTGTACAAAATAAATGAAAAGAATATGGCATATTCTAATCTCTTACAGGAACTTTTTTTTTAATCACATGATACTACCTTGGAGTGATCTTGCACTCGCTGTAAGTGTATAATGTCAGACTTAATTGATTCCTGTAGAGAAATGTTTTTGTTGCCCCCTTTGGTGGGACAACAAAAAATTCTGTAAAACAGCACACCTGAAGCTGGTCCAGACTCAGTGTGTCCTGCTCAAGGGCACTCAAGCAGGCGGACTACATGCCAACAAGGGCACTTGTAACCCACTCAAGTGTCAACACCTTCAATGCCACCCTGCCACCCGCAGTGTCACTTGAATTAAGAAAATTCCTCAAAGTGAAAATGTACTGGAAACAAATAAGAATAGATCACTCTGCTAAAAGTTTAATGTTTCTCTTGTTTAAAACAAAACAAAACAAAAATGTTGACAAAGTACGATGTATGACGGACATGCTTGAAATGCTCTACCTTAGCAGGTCAATTTTATTCACTTGAAACAGCATGTACCATAAAATAAAGGTTCATATTTTAGGCCTACAGTCCAAGTATTACAGTGAAAGCTGCAGATGATGGAATGACATTTGTTACTGAATACTGCAGCAGCACAAAATATTTTCTGTGTTTTCTTTGAAACACATTCATAACAAGGTGATTTGCCAATGTGCACTGCAAAAATCAACATCTTAACAACTCTTCTAGTCTCATATTCTGTGTTAAAATCTTGCTGTTCTTAAATGAAGGGAAAACATATCAGTGTAATGACATCATCCCACTGAGACTTCCAGAAATCTCTGGAAATAAGACTAGATTAGCATTGGGAACGTGCTATTGTTTGTAATGTGTGTTAATGGATGACAATGACCTTTTGGGACTATAAAAGAATACAAGAAACAATTTGAAAGTTTAATTAGAATATTTTCCCTGTGTTTAAAAACTTAACTGAAACTGTTCAGTTCAGGTGATAAACTAAACCCCACCCATTATGCACTCCACTCTTATACATTTATATTTTTTAATGCATTACAGTTGCACTCTAGACTAACATTAACACTCTAGACCTAACCCTGGTCTTCTGCTAGGAACACAGCTACAGTCTCACTTCTCTTCAACACTACAATATAAGGCGACTGCGGGGCCAGCTCATCTCGGCAGCTCGTTGGATTGTCGTCAGCACTCCATCCTGTGGATGCCTGCCAGTAGCCCCTCCATCCGATCAATAGGCACTGGCGGCAACCCCTCCACCCCCACCCCCTTTCTCTCCCTCTCTCAGCTCCCACAGTAAAAAGACTGGTCTGTTCTGCCGGCACAGCATAGTGATTAGGCATTAGGCCTGTGCTGCTGTGTGAATTAGCTTAATCTGTGTCCGTGATGAAGGACAAGGCTTTTCATGCCCACCGGAGAAATGCAGTGGACATAAAAGAAGCTAATCTCTAGGAAATTTAGGAGACGATGGAGGGTGTGGGTGCATGTGTGTGTGTGTGTGAGAGAGAGAGGGAGAGAGAGAGAGAGAGAAAGAGAGAGAGTGAGAGAGAGAGAGAGAGAGAGAGAGAGAGAGATAGCATGAGAATTAGTCGATGAAGACAGTTCCCACAGTGATAGGGCTTTGATCATGATGCTAAATCCTTCAACAATAAATTTTTTAAAAAACTATTGAAACTCTTGCAAATGTGAGGCTCATGGGCAAGGAAAGCACTTGTACTGTCATCACTTAAAGTGCTGGAAAAGTGGATAACATGCTGGTTGGAAAAGACTGAGCAGTTGTCCTCTCTGGAGAAAATGAGAAGGAGGGGTGGGGGGGTGTATACCAATATCCCTGTAAGTCTAAGCTATATACCCTGAGGGTAAGTTGAGGGGAATTAAAGAGGATGATATTCTCCTTGTTACCCACGGTTACCAATACATCTTAGCAATTAAATGGGGATTCAGCTCACAAAGGCACCTGCTCGTCCAACAGTGACAAATTCCAAAATAAAGTGTTTGATCTCTTGCAAACATTTTCGCCATAACTCAAGTACAGCCATTATGCTCACCAGAACAATATAACATTGTGTGGCATGGAAGATGATGTATGGTCTTGGAAGCAAATGGCACATGGTTTTAATGTGATACAGACTTAAGCATGCAGTGGTTCTGATACTCTCTCTCTCCCTCTCTCTCTCTCTCTCTGCAATGCCTCATTCTGCTTCCATCCTGCACCTGCCCAAGTTTGGAGATGCAATAGGCTTAACATGTTCCCACAGTGTGAGAGCATGCCTCACAGCAGCCCAGTCCTCCTCCTCCTCCACATCAGCTAGTGGAGATACAGTCTAGTACGCCCTTGACAAACGGCCAATGCTCAGCACCCTTCCCTGCAAATACCTATTGATCAAAACCCAGGTATGACTGAGGAACAGGCACAAAGACTTAACCATGCCTCTCCTCTACAGATATCCCCTCATTCATGAGCCATATTTGCAAAAAAAAAAAAAAAAAAAAAGATCTCTTATACTTCATAAGAATTTAAAAAATCTGTTGTGAGTTATTCCGCTGCACAATTTAGCTGATAAATCATGGCAAATCGCATAAAAGCATGTCCAAGTACCACGGAATATTTTAAGGGTATCCCAACAACTATCCTGCTGCCGTTGTGAAAGATTAGTCAATATCTAGCAAAGAAGGGCTTGCCTGTCTCCTTTGTTTACAAGGGAAGGTACTTTTTACTCCCTTTAAGGCACTTTTACGCACAGTCGATAGTGAATTTGGGTCAGCAGTCAGCTGGAGCCAAAGATCTGTCTTCGGTGATTTGAGCACAGTCGGGCGCTTGTTTCGGTAAAGAGCTTTGCAGCAAGCTTATTATCCCAGCCACGGCATCGTATTCAAACCAGCAGAAATCATAGTCGATGCACAAGTCCTAACCACGTTTCCAACACTGCGTGACCACGTCCCATTCTGATAAATTGTAATGGACAAAGGAAAAAAAAAAAAAAAAAAAAACAGACACGGGCATCTGAAGACCTGTCATCCTCTTTCATCCTGGTCTGCGCGATCACAATAAGTCTACAAGAGGGAAAAATAACGCGACGACTTAGGGACTTACCGAAATGGGATCCTGGCCACTGACAGCGACCGGCTTATCCTCGTTTCCCTTTTCCCCGCGTCCGCCTGTCTTTCAAGTCAATCCGCAGTGTGCTCAGATCAGATCAGAACGAAGCGGTGCGCCTTTTCGCTGCGTCCTGCGTCCCGAGTTGCCGGGGATGGAGCGAGCATCTGCCGGGATGCTGGGCCAGGGGTGCAAGGCTGAGGCATCCGCAGGGGAGGAGAGAAGAAGGAGGAGGTGGCGGCAGGGGTGGAGGAGGTGGAGAGGCGAAACGCTGGGTAGGCTACACAAAAGCGAGAGAGAGAGAGAGAGAGAGAGAGAGAGAGAGAGAGAGAGAGAGAGAGAGAGAGAGAGGAGCAAAGCACTGCAGCGACGGGGAGGCAAACCCACCGGAGAGGAGGCAGACAGCAGCTCGCTCTTTCTCGCACACACAAGGACACGCACGCACGCACGCACGCGCACCGCTGCATCCCCGTTAGTCGAGCGCTCATACAAGAACACGGAGCGCCATCTTCAGGTGTTGCGCGGTGAGGTTTTTACCTGGGAGTTGCCTCCGATACACCAGTTTGCTTCATTCTGAGGGCGTGCATATTCACGCATATTCATATTTCTGGTTTTGCGCGTGCGTTTGCGGGCGACTGTGCAAGCAATGTCTTGGGTTTAGTGGGGCAACAATTCCGTCCTTGTGTTTCCCATTTCAATTCAGTTTCAATTTGAAGAGGTTTAGCGTCATGCTTAAACTGGTAAAGTCCGCACTGATACAGACTCATAAGGTTTGGATGTTTTTTCTTGCTTTCATTCATTTCATCTCATTTATTTATTTTAGTTTTGTCCCTCCAACTGGTTTATGGCATATATTTAGTGTGACTTTCAACCACAGTAACTTGTTCACTGTAACAGGATGACTTACATTTCTGTCTAAAGACCAGGATAAGCAAATTTGACTACCCAAATCTCCAAATGAATTTGTTGTGCTGGATAGAGTATTAATATATTAATGCCATGGCAGAGCTGCTGCAGGGGTAGACAACGTAATGATGAGCCATGGGACACTGCATAAGCAACGAGAACTAGGTCTTTAATGTCCCCTTTTGTATAGACTGGAAAGGTTTAAGGAGGATGCCCAAAATATTAATGCTGAAAGGAAGAAAAACACAAATTGCACTGGTTTGGGCCTTAATTTACTGGCGCCAATCTCTGTAGTCAGAGGAAGTGAGTGTGGCAGTCTCACAGGAAATTATCACACTGGGGAAACTGTAGATCCGGACGTTTGCAGGTAGGACACAGAGGAATTTATGTGAGATGATGCAAACTAACCACATGTGCAATGAGAAAAAGTCTTCATAAGAGGAAAACACATTTTTACAATAATATATTTGAAGACCTGATTAGTGTCTGGCAGTGAAAATCAATACAGTGGCATAATATGCATTTTCAGCACTGGGAACCTCACTGTGATGACAGAAGTATAACAATGGCTGTGAATAATAAGAGCAAATCGAAAATGCTGTGATAAATAATGAAGACTGAAATGACTGAAATTAGTATTTATTCTGACATGTTTTTGAGACTGGCAGAACAGGTTCAGGGTAGATCACATACACTATATTACCAAAAGTATTCGCTCACCCATTCAAATGATCAGAATCAGGTGTCCTAATCACTTGGCCTGGTCACAGGTGTATAAAATCAAGCACTCAGGCATGCAGACTGTGAAACAAGACATTTGTGAAAGAATGGGCCGCTCTCAGGAGCTCAGTGAATTCCAGCGTGGAACTGTCATAGGATGCCACCTGTGCAACAAATCCAGTCGCGAAATTTCCTCGCTCCTAAATATTCCACAGTCAACTGTCAGCTCTATTATAACAAAATGGAAGCGTTTGGGAACAACAGCAACTCAGCCACGAAGTGGTAGGCCACGTAAAGTGACGGAGAGGGGTCAGCGGATGCTGAAGCGCATAGTGCAAAGAGGTCGCCGACTTTCTGCACAGTCAATTGCTACAGAGCTACAAACTTCATGTGACCTTCAGATTAGCCCAAGTACAGTACGCAGAGAGCTTCATGGAATGGGTTTCCATGGCCGAGCAGCTGCAGCCAAGCCACACATCACCAAGTGCAATGCAAAGCGTCGGATGCAATGGTGTAAAGCACGCCGCCACTGGCCTCTAGAGCAGTGGAGATTCGTTCTCTGGAGTGATGAATCACGCTTTTCCATCTGGCAATCTGATGGACGAGTCTGGGTTTGGAGGTTGCCAGGAGAACGGTACATTTCAGACTGCATTGTGCCGACTGTGAAATTTGGTGGCGGAGGAATTATGGTGTGGGGTTGTTTTTCAGGAGCTGGGCTTGGCCCCTTAGTTCCAGTGAAAGGAACTTTGAATGCTTCAGGATACCAAAACATTTTGGACAATTCCATGCTCCCAACCTTGTGGGAACAGTTTGGAGCGGGCCCCTTCCTCTTCCAACATGACTGTGCACCAGTGCACAAGGCAAGGTCCATAAAGACATGGATGACAGAGTCTGGTGTGGATGAACTTGACTGGCCTGCACAGAGTCCTGACCTGAACCCGATAGAACACCTTTGGGATGAATTAGAGCGGAGACTGAGAGCCAGGCCTTCTCGACCAACATCAGTGTGTGACCTCACCAATGCACTTTTGGAAGAATGGTCAAAAATTCCTATAAACACTCTCCTCAACCTTGTGGACAGTCTTCCCAGAAGAGTTGAAGCTGTAATAGCTGCAAAAGGTGGACCGACATCATATTGAACTCTATGGGTTAGGAATGGGATGGCACTTCAGTTCATAGTATGAGTAAAGGCAGGTGAGCGAATACTTTTGGTAATATAGTGTATGTATGGCATGTATCATGGTGTGTTCTTGGGCTGAACAATAGGCACATTATCCTGGAGCCAGCTGAGCATGTTGAAGTGCACACACCCAGAGGTGTGGCCACATGGCCCAGACATCACCAGGTGCACCTACAGCAATATTATTCCTATGAATAACTGGGGGTATTCAAGGACATCATAATACATAACGTTGTGTGACGTTGTCTCATTGAATGATATGTTTGGTCGTTACGTTTTGTAACAAAGAGCAACATGCCTCGGAGGTAGCTTTCCTCCGTTTTGTGGACGTGTCAGAGGTGTTATCCAATCAGCACCAGCCTGGATTTAAGCCTCCAGGATTTAAAATGATAGTGCTCCATTATGGCTTCCAAGTCGTTATATTAGTGAAGCCTATGTTTAAAATGTTGCCCATCATTTGAGGAGGTAAAAGCACATGTATGTGGTAAGTATGATGATAAATCATACATAGATTATTGTTTTTCTTCAATAATATGGCTTTTATTCAACTCAAAACACACTTTTATTCCATTTTCCAAACAGTGGTTTGTAAGTCTACGTCTAAGTGAAAGTTCATCTCACAAGAGGTGCATAAACACAGTAGAGTAAATCCGTCACCTGAAATGTTTCTCTTCTCATCCAAAATGAGCGACAAAAGTTGGGTCAGTGAAGTTAGGAACTACAGTTTCCACATAACCACTGATACAGGCTGGAGGTCTCCTCCTGCATCTGATCGCCAAAGCAGTGGCAGTGATGTCAAAGGTCTTTTGCAGTACCCCTATTATTAATGATCCATGTAAAGTAATGTCCTGCTCCGACAGTTCTTTGGCTAATTGAATTGCCTTCTCGGCTTACATACTTGCAACATTTGCATAAAGCAACAGGTTGTTCAGAGTTTTATTGTTTGTGCTAGCTTAACGTTACGTACCGGTGCATCTACGCTGAATGCAGCTCTGGTTAAAGTCAAACGACGTGATGTCACACCAAGATATTTCAAACCTGTTTGCCGAGGGACAAATGCTATTCTGGGAACTTGATCTCAAATGTAACTCTTAGAATGCAGTGAGCACCATATACCAATAATATGTAACAGTGTCATGGTAACCAAGTGTGGACCTTTCCTTTAAAAAAAAAAAAAAAAAAAAGAACAGTGAAATGAATTTCAACAACACAGAACCCAGGACCCCAAAACAGCAGGCTCACACAGGATGGCTTTGGGCCCATTTACACATACACGGGTATTTTTAAAAACGGAGACATTTCCCTTCGTTTGTGCCCTTCTTTTACACGCAAACGGCGAATTCACCTCTGAAAACGATTCTTTCTAAAAACTCCGGCCAGAGTGGAGATTTAGGAAAACTCCCGTTTCGCTTCTTCCTACACTGCTGCCCATAGCCTTGGCGTAGTTATGCGGGTTGATGTAAACGAAAACTTTTTTGAAAACTATGCTGCGTGCACGATGTTATTTTGGAAAACAGAGGGAGGGAAATATTCGTTTCTCAAAATACCCGACTATGTGTAAACGTAGCCTTAAATGAGGACGTTCAAAGCAGGAACTGTGCAGCTGACAGGCAGGACAACACAGCGAACCGAAAACAGGACTTACACACAAACTGAACTAATTGGCAAACTAGATACACCTGGAAAAGGGAGGGACACAGTACTGGAGGGAACCGAGGATAAGCTGAAACAACACAGCTAAGACAGGCAACCTGAGGCCAGGGTTAATGAAACAAGCTGGGCACATGTGGACATGAACAAGCTGACAAGACAATGGGAGAACAACAGGGATAGGAAAGCACAGAAAGCTACTACAAACACTAGGGAAACTGAAAATATAAATCCAACACTAAGATAAAACTCAAAGAGACATGAGTCTAAACAAAAACACAAGCATCCATGAGGAAAATGAACATAAAAAGTCCAAAAACCTTAGGGACATATTTGTGAGAGTTTAACCTGGTTAATTTGTGCACACTACTCTTAAACTGACTTTATATTATTTAAAAAGTTGAGTCAGTCCTCTGCAATACAGTACAATGCTGGTGCCAATACTGGTGCCATGTGTCTAATAAAAAGTGACAGGCACAAATTAAGTGAATCAGATGGGCGAGGCATTAAAGGTGATTCATCTCACTGAGCGGCCTGAAATACACCAAATTTCAGGAATTCACATAAATATGGCCTCTAATAATACAGCATGTGATGGCTGTAAACCTGCTTTTTGTCTTGCAGTTTTGGCACAGACATATCACACTTTTTTATGTTTGCTAATTTGACATGCTCAGCGAGGGAAAGGAACTCGAATGCTATTCATCGAAATCTACAGTACAGGCCCACATACATAATCATATGTATACATGCACACACCTAAGCATTTGTTTTGGTTGGTGAGAAATGTATGACCCACAAATTTGGAAAAGTGATGCTGGCTCAAGAAGTGCCCAAGCCCTCAAGTGAAGTTTCAGTGCTTTTTACACTCACTTGGTGTTTTTCTGTCACAGTTTTTTCTCATCACTTAGGCACCATCTATGAAACTATTGGCTAGTTTTGCAAAACTCTACACACTAACAACCAAACCCTGCACCAAACCAGCAAAACACTGTTCCTTTTGACACATAAGCAAACAATTCTTGCAAAAACTCTTCAAGCTCTTTAAAACGGTAACCATGAACCATCATTTGAATAAGTGCACAAAGCACCAACTACACACTGCTTGTATACTGTAAATAAAAAATACTTGTGGCGTTTGCTTTTTCTGTATCCTGTGCCTAGCATTTTGCAATAAAGTTTTGTCATACATGTGGTAAACACACATACACACAGGTATCCAAATGTGTATGGATGGAGCAGCATTAACCCCACTGCAACACTCAAAGAAAAGACTGGTTACCTACAAAAGTCCATCAACTGCAAATCCAATTGTTCGTAAGAAGACCAATAAGAAAATTCTTATATTCTTATTGTTTGTTTTATTTCTTACCATGATTCAGACAAGACAGTGGACACCAGTCTCATTTCATTTGGGTTCATGCTAACAGGACTCGTTTATGCACAGAAGTGACTACCTTAACTCCTGTAGCATGAGGAAAATACACCTCAGCATCACCACAACTGAGGCCTTAGCTCATACAACTGGAATATTTAAGCCAAGTAAAACTGAAAAAAAAAAAAAAAAAAAAAAAAAACAACAACAGCAACATATTACCTATTTTAATGGCAGACACATTCGGAACTATCTTTACCCATCCATCTATCCACACGGTGCATTCATTATTATCTGTGCAGCTTTCCCGCCGGCCCGTGTCTACAGTTGCTTGAAAGAATACAGTAGTAAACAGAATCTGATTACCTGTTTTATTTGTTTGGAGTTTTAAAGCATGCACAGAAGTTGCTGATCGTTGCTCTTTTCAAATGAAAACAATGTCTTAAAACGCAGATGCCTCCACCGTGCTCGGAAAGTGAAAGACATACAGTTTCCCAGCATTAGCAGGCTGACCAGAGACACCTCAGTGTCACACTGAGGTGTCAGGCTGGCAGACGGGACGTGTGCATTTGCTTTCAACCCTTATGACCAAAGTTCAGTTCCCAAATGATACAGAGAGGATTCCTACTGTGAGTGAAGTTTTCGTTTCTCTTTGGTACATCACATGCAGTAGATTATATGGTCATGGTGTCTGTCTGTGTGTAGACACATCCTTGTGAACCAAATAATGCAAAACAATAACACAGGTACAAACTTCATACTTACTCAGCAGACCCCTCCTATAAAGCAGACAATCTGATTCGATTTTTGGAGTAGCTTGCTACATAAATTTGCATACAAATGAGCAAAGCCTGATTTTCTTGAAAATACCATGAATCTTTAATGTTTGACGACAGTTTACTGTATATGAATACCAGCAATGTGTTGTGTGTGCCCTAGTGCACAGAGCAGTCTACTGTCATGTAGTGCACTGAATCGAGGTGAGTCATTATGCTTTCTTTATTTCCCAAGTTAACCCTCTACTGCGCGTCTTTCCGGCAACAGGAAGCCTTTTTCTCTCCCACAGGCCTGAATAATGTTTTATTTTAATTTTTACATATAGGAATGTTGAATGACACGTTTGAGAACGACCCAATAAGATGCTGTAGGACTCATGATGTAAAAGGAGAGGAAGAGCCTTTCTTTTAGGAGGCAGAGAGGCAGGAGCACACAGTCTGCTGGAGAACTGGATGGCAGTATTTAGCCAGTCAAATTAATAATAACTCTACAATAATATATATATATATATATATATATATATATTTATAATGTGCATGAACCTTAAAAGATGTATAAAAGATAGGTTTTTATTAGTTTTTGTTTTGTTATATGTTAGGAAAAAGTCATTGTATTTTGTTCACTCAGGACAATGTTTTTCAGCTATAAGGCTATGTTTCAGGGCAATATGCTCAGTTCAGAAGACCATTTGATGCAACACACAAGTGTTGGACACACAACTATTAGAAAGTAGTTGTGAAGCCCATCCCCTCTGATAGTGAGGACAGTGAACGGGACAGCACAAATGACACATGTTCTGAGAAAGTTCACTGATGGAAAATTTCATTGTTTCTGCTTTAAACATTATGTAAATACATCATTTTCCTCCCTGTTTTGGCATCCTTATTGCACAATGTTGCCTTGAGGCAATGAAATAATTTGGGATGCTGAGGGGTGCTAGTAAAAAATACCAATTCATTATCAGCAGCAAATAAATATATGGTGGAATAATTTTTTCCATGAAAAAACAAAACTTGTGCAGTAGACAGTTCAGTATACAGTATATCAAGGACATGTGTAAGAAGAGGTGAGTTGCATAAGAATTGTTAAGCTTCATGAAAATTGTGCAGTTGGATTGTGCAAAAAAGACTGAAACTCAATATTAGGAAGTCGTCTCTTCGATTTTATAAATTAAGTGTATGCTGACATAGACGTAGACCTAGGCCATGTGTCTCATAGCCTGTTTGGTCACATGAAATTGTTTTGTCAGGGAAGATACAGGCAAAACCAAGGGCGCGGGAAGGGTGGTGCTGAGGGTGCTGCAGCACCCCCTGCTGAGGAGGGGTGGAATAAATGTCAAATTAATTTTACCACATTTCAAAGTCATTTCTTTTGAAAATGACTTGATTGTGGCAGTCAGGGTGTGGACAGGGGGAGAAAGTAAAACGTGTATTAATCTACTGCACCTAATGCAAGGAAAACGAAAAACATGTAAAACGCGTGCAGAGGGGCAATCACACCGAGACACATCAGGCGGCACCATCAGTCGGCATCAGGCGAGCCGGCCGCGGCACCGGCCAGCATCAGGCAGCTCACCTGTCAGATCCGGCAGACCTGACCGGGTGGGCGCGGTACCGGACGGTGCCGCGGCCGGCCAGCCTGATGCCGACTGATGGTGCCGCGGCATGTGCGGGTCAATACTGTAGTCTAGAAAACTGGCGATTTTTTTTTTCTCGTGCGCCCCCAAGTAGATTGCGCCCTGGGCAGTTGCACTGCCCATAGCAAAAACCGTCCCTGCTGCCGAGTCTGCCAGCACAGCGGGATACTGCTGCAACTCTCTCTCTCTTGTTTGCGCTGCGCTCGCACAGCTGGTTGTCTGTCTGTCACTGAAAGTTTAGCCTCCAAATCAGTGGTGTAGTCTACGTGATACGCAGGTATACGGCGTATACCCACTAGAAAAGGTCCCGCATTTCCGTATAACCACTTAAAAATGCGCAAAGATACGTATCAGTATGTTTTTTTGACATAACGTTCACTTTCCCGTTCATAAAGTCGCCTTCTCTGTGTTACGAAGCGGGCTCTTTTTGACCATATTTCGGGGGACACTACAGCTGGAGCTAACGTTAACGTTTCAGAAAGGGAGCCCCCCCATACGCAGCACCCCCTGGCAAAAAGTAGTTCCCGCGCGCATGGGCAAAACAATCATATTTCACTTCATTATTCCAAGATATCCCATCACCCAATATTCTGTGATCATTATAAACAAAAGGAAATGTGAAAAATAAAACACAGACATATTTTTAGGACCTTGTGTTAATGATGAGTATAAAGCATTTCTGTCACCAATATCACTCTCACATAGAGCCCACTAAATCTGCATTTGTTTCCTTTCAGATGTGTTCCTGTTATCTACCAGCCTGTTTCTAGATATGGCATCAAATCTTCACAGGTTTGACAGAAGCAAAAACAAACGAAAGGTGAAATGAGATGAAGTCTGCACAGTGTCACTTGGTAATGGTCTTTAAAATTTGTAATTTCCACTTTTATAAGGTGCAGGATAATAGCACCCTCATTTCATTTTATGATTCTCAATTTCCTTGTTCTTATCTGTCTCTCTCCCATCGTGTGTGTGTGTGTGTGTGTGTGTGTGTGTGTGTGTGTGTGTGTGTGTGTGTGTGTGTGTGTGTGTGTGTGTGTGTGTGTGTGTTTGAAGATTAAACAACCACTAGATGGTGGCATTGGATTTAGTTCAGGTTTTTTATACAGCTCAGCTGCTACAGCTATGTAGCAGCAAAGGAATCAACATTCTTTTGAAGTGGAACTTGGTTTCTTTACATTTTTGTTTTAACATAATAAATTATACTATACTGTCTCAATAAAAGTAATAATAAATAAATAAAATAAAAAATAATAAAATAAAAATAACGCAACCAGAAATTCTTCCAGTGTCTGCAACCTTAATCAAATTCAAAAATGAGGTGACTGTGATGCCCCTCAGACAAGCACAAAAAAGAAAAAGCATTGTTGGCTTGGGGTTCAAATTAAAATACAGTGGAGGAAAAAAACATGTGCTGCGTATATTTCACCACACCACAAATGTCGTCCGGCCCCTGCTGCAGTCTGCAGTGACCTCCCACATGGTGGCTGACCTGTCAGGGTGATGGTGGATCGCCGCTGTAAGCCAGAGCCTCAGACATGGAAATGAAATCACACCACAGCATTACATCAGCGTCCAGCTCAAAGCTTAGCTGGACACAGTCGTGCCAGCAGGAATCCAAATGACTCACTGATGACACACTTCATTTAGCTCGCTTCTGTTACAATCAGAGTGAGCTTCGGTCTTGTGTTATGAAATATTAATAGACAACAAAACTGTACTGTTGTCCTCATGCTTGAGGAGTCCTTTCCCATAGCGAGTCACGTAGGCGTCCAAAGGGTGCACTGACCTTGATAATGTTACGTTGACTTTATCATCTATGTGCACAGCACCAGACAGAGCACATCCCAGTTAAGTAAACTCTTCCATGGGCCCTCCCAGCTGTGTCAAATGCTTTTGCTAGATCAGTGAATGCCATATATAGGTCAGCATTTTGTTCCTGTTCCTCTCGTGTAGCTTCCAGGCAGTGAATACCATGTCAATGTTTCCGCGGTCTTTTCTGAAAGCACACTGACTCTCAGGCAGCAGACCCTGGTCTCAGTGGACAATTAGACATTTCAAAAGGATTCTTGCCAAGATTTCGACAGCAGTTGACAGTGGGGAGATGCCTCTGTGGTTGTCGCAGGCCTGCTGATTGCATTCCCACTTGTACAGATGAATTATGGAGACGTCTTTAAACTCCTGGGGACGGCTTCTAATTTCCACAGAGACTGGAAGAGGTCGTCAGTTTCTCAACTAAGCGAGGCCCTCCAGCCTTGTAGATTTCTGCCTGGATGGCAAACTACGCATGTGCGCGCACACACACACACACACACACACACACACACACACACACACACACAAACAAATAAAGTTTCTCAGATATGATGTGAGATTGCATGGCCATGGATAAAATAAACAATAATGTAATAAATGCAATTATTATGCAGTCACGCCAAGACAAACACATTGCCACCAGTGAGCAGGTGATAAGCCTCTGTACATTTCAAATCTCAGCTGGAGTTCGACTGTATGAGTTGGAACAAGGCTGACTGAAGTTCCCTCTCTCCTTCATCCTCACTCGCTCTTCCTGTTAAGAGCCCTCATTCCCTCTTCTGAAAACAATTTTGGCAGTGGAAAGGTCAGACTTCTAATTGGGAAACATAATGAAGTAGTTTTGGAGCGGTCTAGGGTCATGGCTAATATGTTAATTAATGCTGTAATTTGACGAATGGGGTTACAGGAAGTGTAATACCATGGCTTGACCCTGCAGTTTCTGTACCCATGAGGCAATGTTTCTAAGAGGGCATGTGAGTGTGTGTGTGTGTCTGTGTGTGTGTCTGTGTATACCCATTCTGCTTCTTTCACTCCACCTTCTCCCCTTGCCCCTCACTGCCTTAATCAATTGCTTACCAGTAATCTGCATTTGTAGGTTTGTGTACAAGTGTGTGTTTTTTTTACCTGCTCTCTCTCCTGTTTGTCCCTCTGCCTCCTCTCTTTGTCCCAGAGCACTTTCCTCCTCTCTTTGTCCCACTCGAGGCACGATAGCAGGCCTTGCTGCAGTCTCCACCTAGGGCACGAGGCATGGTAAGAGAGACGTTCACTTTATATTCTTATCACTTGGCAATCTCACAGCTCAGTCCAATTCAACCTGCGCTGGAAAACAGATGGTCATATTACTGTCAGAATTAGGGCTGAGTTATGCCTCTGCATTTTCCAGATCTAATTGTGTGTGTGTCACGCATCACGCACACATCAGCTGCAGAGGCTGTTGATATTATTAGCATGCACCACCTGAAATTTTTAGAGGGGGAATGGATTTCCCTCTCGCCTTGAAGAACTTATGTGATTTTCTCCCACTTTCTTTACAAACCTGCATTCATTTTTCAAAGTCATGCAAGAAAATCCTGGATTGCATTTACCCCCTAAAATTAGCAGCTTAACAAAGTGTTCACACAGCTGTTCCCACCACTCACGTCCATTATATATCTGATGCTGAGACTGGCTTTGACCTGAGGCCTGTACCATAAAGCTGGATTAACATAGTCGGGCTTTCTCTTACTTATCTGGCTTCACTTAACGAGACATCAGCACTCAGGATTTTCGGTACCATAAAGCCGGCTATCAACTCACTAATTCAACCCAGGCTTTTCCAGTCTAGATCTGTGTGTGCTCACATAAAAAGGGCGGAGTTTGCTGCATGCGACCAATCACAGACATGGAATAATCTACCCGAGCCACATACGTCACAACCGAGGAGTAGACAATAATCATTAATAAATACGAGGAATATAAATCAATAATCCAGGCAAAAAGCAACACAGTTGCAGCTGCCAAAAGCCACAAGGAATGTTGGCAAAACATTGCCGTCTGTGTCAATGCGTAAATTAGTGGGATTATAATCTGATTTCCCCACCATGACGGCACGAGTAGATCTGACTACACTAACATTTGTGTGTTCAGTAAATGAATGTGTCTCCCACTCAGCCGTACACTCCTGCAGAGGAACTGGCCCTCTCTCACAGTGAGGGGTGACCCTCGCTGGACCGCTGCCCTCAGTTTGAGTTTCGTCAGAATCGTCACTTTGATTCAACTGGTTTTGATATTTCATTTTATAAAGCATCTGACGCCTCACCGTCACTTAAAGACAGTAAAACATTTAGCATCAACTCCCATATGGACTTTTCATGGCAGACCCCCTAAATACTAAATATGAGCAAACTAATGGAAACCTAAAGGAGCCCAGAGGCTGGCGTGTATTTTATCAGACTTTTATTTAACCCTCTGAATTAAATTCCTCTAATTTATTTTCATAAACATTAAAAAAAAAAAAAAAAAAAAAAAAAAAAAAAATCATTAGGCTACATCAGTCTACAAGATCAATTTTGGTTGGACAGTGCAGTCATGAGTAACAAAAAAAAAAAAAAAAAAAAATACAAGAAGAATTGTAAAATGTATTAATTTGAATTTTATAAAAGAAGAAGAAAGGGAAAATGGGCAGGCCATTTTCCAAGAGAGCTGATTGGTCAGTAGGTGGGGCTTTTCTACCTGCTGAGCTCTTATCCTGAACTTAACCTGCTCCGGAGCAGGTTAGGTGTTCAGCATACGTTACCACGGCAACGTAGCCCGATAAAAAGTAAGCCACCTTTATGGTACAGAAAAGCCAGGGTTAAGCCTGAAGTTAGCTCGCTAAGCCGAAATCCAGCTTTATGGTACAGGCCTCTGGTGTTGATGGACACACCTGTTCTATTTTTTGAGGTGACACAGAGTTTGGACAGATGAGGAAAGGCTGAACATCAAAGTAAAGAAGAATCGCAGTGAACAGTGTGCAACTGTTCATTTTGGAATTTTAAAGACAAACGAGAAAGTTTAATGGAAGATTTCGGCCATGATGTATCTACCATCTGTGTTTTGTTGTGTTTCTGCTTTTGTCAGTGTGATTTTAAAGACTCTTGCACACTTGCACAGAGTCTAATCTAGTTCATTTCCTGATCAGCTGCTGATTTATGTCAACGGGCCTACAGGCTGATCAGTTCATTCATATGTTTGAATGTCAACTGTGGGTATACACCTGCCACTAGCCGACAATTTCAATTGGCATTCTCTTCCTATTCCACTGACTGCTGACAATATTTTGCTAAAAAAAAAAAAAAAAAGAAAAAGAAAGAAAAAGAAAAGAAATAAAGTCTTCTTTACAGAGACACCTGACGACAGGAAACAAAGGGCCAAAGGCAAGGCACCATTCCATCTCCCTCAGATCAACAACAAATTACCATTCCTGCAAGGTCAGGTTACTCAAAGTTCCTCCCCAGCAAAGGTTCAGGCTATAATTTCTTGATGTTTTACTGTTTTATTATTTTTATCTTTTTGTGATGAACGTTTGCACATTTGTTAAGAAAAATGCTATATAAATAAACCTTACCTGACACTTTGTTTGATGTGAGAATGTTAGAAACTGAGACCAGAAGAGGTAATGCGGGTGCAATACCCAGCACCACTGTGCTATGGACACTTCAGACTAATTCAGTGTTAGGAGTCTCACATCTGGGGTTTTGGGGTGACCAAAGGGCGGGCCTTGTTTCAAGTGTGTTTGTGTGTGTGTGTGTTTTCTCCTACTGTCTCTTGTTGTTTTTGTGTTGTCCATGTACCCCTCTCCACTTCTTTCACCCATTTTGTCTCACATAAATGCAGAGCCACTTTGACCAAACCAATGATAACTCAGAGGTATGGTGAGCATAAATGACAGGAGAGTGAATTGTGCCACCAAAAATAAAATCATGGCCCACAGCTAAAAGGGGATATTTTTTTCTTATCCCAGAAACCCACCTTTGCAAGAGAGAATGGGTAAGATGGTTAAAAGAAGCTGGATCAGTCACTTTTTTCACTCTAAATTTACTGAAAGAGCCAGAGGCACGGCTAATCTAATTCACAGAAACATTTGAACCACTTAAAACTGTAGCAGATCCTAGTGGTCACTTTGTCATTGTTCTGGGAAGATTAAAGATTTGTTCTCATTAGGTTTGTATGTTTGTAGATTCAGTGTTTTTGAACATTGATTGCATTAATATTGCTAATATTATATTATTAATAATATAATATTATTAATATTTTTTCCCTTTTTCCCCAGTAGTGTAATGGTGCTATTAAAATATAAACTATATTATTGTGTTTCCCTCTCTTGGCTGCTTATCCCCTGTCCAACAGAATAGTCCAGTTAGGGAGGGACCAAGAGAGGTATAAAAAGCCAGATCGGCATTGAGGAAGGTTGTTTTTTTGGTGGCAGGTTGCTGTGAGACAATGTTGTTTCAGATATGTTTTTCAGTTTGTTTGCTCCTTATTCATTTTTTCTGGGACTTTTAGTTTGATTGTTGTTTTGGCCAATAAAACCACTGTTTTGCATGGACTTCTGCCTCCTGAGCTGTTCCTCCACTCAACATTTTGGCATCATTTTTACTCATCTCTTGTGGTAGACAGCCATACTGCATTCCCACATGCAGACTGACTAGCTGTAATACTACATAGACAATAGACTACTTTCCAAAGTTAACTTTTGCCACTATCATAGCATAATAACATGTAACCATGCGCCAACCTCTTTAGACTTCAGCATCACCAGATGGCACAACTTTCCTAAACAGTGGAGGTTTAATTCCACACTACTGGCTGAGAAAAATGTTTACATTCACAAATTAAACTACTTTTTTGAGACAATTCTTGGCTCACCAGGCCTGGGCAGAGGCAGCTTTGAGAGTAATTCCCACAATTAAATCTCTATCTGGCTGTGTTCTGTCAGACAAATTCTGTTCCAATCTGTATACTTCAGAGTCCCCCCAAGACACAGACAATACATAAGATTTAATCAGATTTCCCAAAATTGACAGTGGTTTAACCAAGGGCCTAGGTAGGCTCAAAAAGGATTAAAGACCTGCTACTTTGTAATAATTACAGACCAATCTCACTTTTAAACACTGACTTTAAGATTTTATCTAAAGTTCTTGCCCTCCATCTTTAGCAGGTGATGCCTCTTATTTCACTAAATCAAACAGGCCTCAGGCTAGGAAGACAGTCATTTCATAATACCAGAAGGCTCCTTAACATTCTCAATATGCCTAGCTCAAAAACTCCTGAAACAGTGCTGTTGCTGGATGAAGAAAAGGCCTTCAACAGAGTGGAATGCAGGTACCTGTTTGACACTATGGAGAGATTTGGCCTCGGTGAGGAATTTACTTCATGGGTCAAGCTATTACACTCAGCACCGGGTTCAAACAAACAACATGCAGTCACCCTTCTTTTCTCTCAAACAAGGCATAGGGCAGGGCTGTCCATTGTCGCCCCTGTTATTCACGATTGCAGTAGACCCCTTTGCCATCTGTTTACGCATAGAAAACAATTTTTAGGGCAGTAAATGATTAGATACGGCACATAAATTATCACTTTACGCCAGTGGTGTAGTCTAGTTTATTCTAGTGGGTATACACACACACACACACACACACACAGGCTCCCTTTCTGAAACGTTAACGTTATCTCCAGCTGTAGTGTCCCCGAAATATGGTCAAAAAGAGCGGCGACACAAGGCGACTTTATGAACGGGAAAGTAAACGTTATGTCAAAACAACATACTGATACGTATCTTTGCGCATTTTTAAGTGGTTACAGTTGTCCCTCGCTATAACGCAGTTCACCTTTCACGGCTTCACAGTTTCGCGGATTTTTTTAGTGCAATTTTGCATGCTTTTTTTTTTTTACAGGACTTATTTTTCTACGAAGGTTTGAACTCTGAGAGTGTTTAAACAAGAGAAAAAAAGTGAGAAAATGTTAATGCCTGTCTGAGAAAAGTGTATAAAGTGTGTAGTGAGGGGTTTTACAGCCTTAAAACATCTATAATAATTGTAAAAAATAAAGCTGACTACTTCACGGTTTTCGCCTATTGCAGGTTATTTTTAGAACGTAACTCCCGCGATTAACGAGGGACCACTGTATACGGAAATTCGGGACCTTTTCTAGTGGGTATACGGCGTATACCTGCGTATCACATAGACTACACCACTGCTTTACGCTGATGATCTGTTACTGTACATCTCAAACCCAGCCAAATCACTTCCTGCTGTTCTTTGCATCTTAGAGCAGTATAGTAAATGTTCTGGTTATAAACTTATCTACCAAAAGAGTGAACTGCTCCCAGTTAATTCACTGGCAAGACAGCTTCCACAATCCATTTGGAGAGTGGGTTTAAATATCTAGGAATTTCCATAGCAACATCTAAATTCGATATTTTTGTTAATGTTTGTTAAAGTGTGAATATTCAACTGTTTGTATTGTGCTGACTGTTGAAAGACTGTTGAAAAAAAAAAAAAACAGAAATAGTGAAAGTCTGCTGTTGCTCAGCATACTGTAGTCAAAGCGAAGGTGTAAATCCTGCTGGGAACAGGAAAGCGGGAAACTTAAACAAGGTTTGTTGCTGCTAATTAGTTCCTGAAAGATCTTTGTGTGTGTAATTCTGTGTGATAGAGAAATTCTTATGTTACAATCAATATGTACCTAATATGTTAACTTGAAACAATTTTCAAGGCCATGTGGCTGCTTGAGAATACAAAGCTCACACTGTAAACCTTTTCTTATCACCTTAGGAAGAACCAAAACATGTGTTTTTCCTCCTGTAAGACTGTGCCTCTCACACACTCCTGTGCCCTTTTTGCTCTACAGACTGATTGACTGGTTGACTCTGTGGACAAACTGTGCCTCTTTATATATAAAGATACTGATTCATGCATGAAGCTGTGCCTGTGACTCAATTCTTTTATTTCAGACAATTTCCCTGACATTCTGGGGGCTTGTCCAGGATCTCAACATAATTCGCCGTCCAAGTTCAGGTTTGGATCTGAAGACTTGCGCGCATCTCAGAAGAAGACCTCCTCTTAAAGACTGTACAATTCCCAAACCCCAGAAATGCTGACGGGGAACCACAATTCACCTGGGTCCAGCGAAACTGGACCGCAGAGGACATCAAGGGAGTCATGGCAGATGTGACTCCACCGGGAGAGTCCATAGAGACTTTCACTGGAGACATGACAAGATTAATAGCCTCATTCAGACCGACCCTGAGTGAGATTCAGCGTTGTTTGAGATGCAAACTAGGACTGGACTATACCACACCTGTGGGCAACATGGACATTTTGCCAGAAGAGTGTCCCCACAACCAAGGACAGGGAGGATTTCAGCCTCACCCTGGAGGACAAGAGGATTCACACCCACAAGATGGCTACCACCTGTCACCTCTGAGACATCACCAGGACACCGGAGAGGCAGGACTGCCCCAGGCGTGACTGACCGTGGACACCCATGATGTCTGCAGCTCCGCCTCATTAGGTGATGTATCAGCACATGATAACACAAACCCACAACTATCCAAAATACAAAAATTCTATTCAAAATGGATTCAGGAACAGACAGGACAGTAATAAAAGAAGCAGAATTACCTATAGGTATAGAAAAATCAAACAGAGTATTGCAGGTAATAAGTACAAATGGTCTGTCTAAATTTGAATCACTGACAAAGCCCATAATTGTAATAGACACAGTTACAGGGAAATCTGTACAAGCTGAAATTTTAATATCCACCTATCGTCCAGTAAACTTGCTTGGTTGTGACCTCATGCATGCATGCATTAGGAATTGACTTAGTAAGGAAGGGAAATGAAGATCTGTTTAATTAAAATGTCTCACATAAATTTCTTGAAGTTGTTTTGCCAGCAACACGCATGATTTATGTAGTATTAGTATTGGCTTCTAGTGTGTGTGTGTGTGTGTGTGTGTGTGTGTGTAAAGAATAACCAACCACTAGATGGTGGAATTAGATTCAGATCAAGTTTTTCATACAGGTCAGCTGCTAAAGCTATGTAGCAGCAAGGCAATCAACATCCCTGTGGACTGGAACTGGGGTTCTTGACACTTTTGTTTAACTTTTAAAAATTTCTCAGCTCCAAAAAAAAAAAAAAAAAAAAAAAAAAAGAAAAGATAGAGATAGCGAGTGAAAATGTAATAATAATAATGATAATAATAATAAACTTTATTTATATAGCACCTTTCATAACATAAATGCAGCTCAAAGTGCTGTACACATATAGCAATAGAACAAAAAAAAAAATTATGGACAGTAAAACAATAAAACCCAATGAAATAAAAGAATTAAACACATAAGAAGATAAAAGATTTAAGGGGAAAAGATTAAATTAAGATTGTTGTTTTTTTTTTCATCTTACAATTACAGTATGTGCTTCCTCTGGAGCATGCGTGGCTTCATTGGCTAACAACCGATATATTTCTTCAATCCATGTTTTTAGCTTTTGTTTTCCTTTTGAAGAAATATCCCTCAGGCATGAGCCCGTGGAAACTACTATGAATTTGTGCATTACAGTGCTACCAGCTCCTCCACACTTAGTGTTTGGTGCTGTGATGGGAAAAAGTGAGAATAGTGGTGGAAAAATGGTTTCTTTGAAAATCAGTTGTTCTTGTCCCAATGCCATTTGTCAATAGCAGTTTTAGCTCCTCAAATAAAATAAAATAAAGAGACAACTTTAACCTGGAAAGTCACAATAGTCAGACACAGAAAGTCCTCTACATAGAGAAGTCTGCCAGTTGCTTGCATTTTTATCTAGATCTCTGACTGCCAGATGAGCTTACACAAGTTGAAACCTTCATCCAGTTGCTGTAAAGTTGGGTTTGTGAATGAATGCAAAGCAAGTCACAGCATATTTCTGTCTTTTTTCTTTCTTTTGAGTTTGGTTACACAAGAAAGGAAAAGTACAGGAAATATTGCAGCATCTCATTCACAAATAAAAAAAAATCTCTCTGCTGCAATACAATTTACAGGAATTCCTCTCAATTATGTTCTCTATCAAGGATATGATGCAATAATCTATGTCAGGGTGTGTCACGCCCTCACTAGTCTTACAGTAAGTGGACCATTCTGTGTGAGTGTGTGTCAGAGAAACTGTCTTAAATAACAGAATCAGTGTGTCAGACTATCTAGCCAGACTATTATGATCAAGGAACAAAATCAGTATTTTGACAAGTTGTTTTGATAAGTTTGATGAACGATGAATGTGCACTCCACTATCCAAAAGAAAAACAAAACAAAAAACAAACAAAAAACTAATAACTAACTAACTAACTAACTAACTAACTAATGAGATAATCTGTTTCTGGTTCAGTGTGTTTAGTACACACCTCACTTGGGGCAATAAAACAATAGCAGTAATTGTCCTGATATATTTTCCTCAATATGTATACAAACATTTTCAGTAAAATGTCTGTAAATTTCAGCCCTAATGGACACACAAATAGCCAGTCATGTGGCACACAACACACACATGAATTGCATGCTGTATTGTTTTGGTTGGCTGGGGGGATTAGCACAATGAGCCCTCTGATTTCACTCCGAGCCCATGTGTAGCCTTTAAATGCCACATAATAATTACAGTGGTATGAAAAAGTGTTTGCCCCCTCCCTGATTTCTTATTGTTTTGCATGTTTGTCACACTTAAATGTTTCAGATCGTCAAACAAATTTAAATATAAGACAAAGATAACACAAGTAAACACAAAATGCAGTTTTTAAATGAAGGTTTTTATTATTAAGGGGAAAAAAAATCCAAACCTACATGGCCCTGTGTGAAAAAGTGCTTGCCCCCCTGTTAAAACATAACTTCACTGTGGTTTATCACAGCTGAGTTCAATTTCTCTAGCCACAACCGGGCCTGATTACTGCCATACCTGTTCTCAATCAAGAAATCACTTTGCCATTGCTAAAGCTTTGGCTTTAGCAATGGCAAAGCTTTGGCTCTCGTGAACCACAGTGAGAGCCATTATCCACAAATGGCGAAAACATGGAACAGTGGTGAACCTTCCCAGGAGTGGCCGGCCGACCAAAATTACCCCAAGAGTGCAGCTACGACTCATCCAAGAGGTGACAAAAGAAGCCAGAACAACATCTAAAGAACTGCAGGCCTCACTTGCCTCAGTGAAGGTCAGTGTCCATGATTCAACAATAAGAACGAGACTGGGCAAAAATGGCATCCATGGGAGAGTTCCAAGGCGAAAACCACTGCTGAGCAAAAAGAACATAAAGGCTAGTCTCAGTTTTGCCAGAAAATATCTTGATGATCCCCAAGACTTTTGGGAAAATATTCTGTGGACTGACGAGACAAAGGTTGAACTTTTTGGAAGGTGTGCATCCTGTTACATCTGGCATAAAACTAACACAGCATTTCATGAAAATAACATCATACCAACAGTCAAACATGGTGGTGGTAGTGTAATGGTCTGGGGCTGCTTTGCTGCTTCAGGACCTGGACGACTTGCCATAATTGATGGAACCATGAATTCTGCTCTCTACCAGAAAATCCTGAAGGACAATGTCCGGCCATCAGTTCATGACCTCAAACTCAAGCGCACTTGGGTTATGCAGCAGGAAAATGATCCAAAACACACCAGCAAGTCCACCTCTGAATGGCTGAAGAAAAACAAAATGAAGACTTTGGAGTGGCCTAGTCCAAGTCCTATTGAGATGCTGTGGCATGACCTTCAAAAAGCAGTTCATGTTTGAAAACCCTCCAATGTAGCTGAATTACAACAATTCTGCAAAGATGAGTGGGCCAAAATTCCTGCACAGCACTGTAAGAGACTCATTACAAGTTATCGCAAACACTTGATTGCAGTTGTTGCTGCTAAGGGTGGCCCAACCACTTATTAGGTTTAGGGGGCAAACACTTTTTCACACAGGGCCATGTAGGTGTGTTTTTTTTTTTTTTTTTTCCGCCTTAATAATAAAAACCTTCATTTAAAAACTGCATTTTGTGTTTACTTGTGTTATCTTTGTCTTATATTTAAATTTGTTTGACGATCTGAAACATTTAAGTGTGACAAACATGCAAAAAAATAAGAAATCAGGGAGGGGGCAAACACTTTTTCACACCACTGTATTTGATATACTGTACATCAAGATAATTGATATCAATGGATGTGATACATTTTATTGTCATAGCATTTTCACCCCTTTCCTCCAGCCCTAATCAAGGTTATTATAGCTTATGAAAATAAAATTTAAAAAAATGATTTAAAAAAAGCTATACATTAAAAAAAGAAAACTAACTGAAGCAATATTGTATACTTACAAAACTAACTAAACTAAATTAAAAATATACAGAACATTTCTTTTGTTTTAGTCTTTGCCAGTTTGCTAAAAAACAAACAAACAACAAAACAACAAAACAAAACAAAACAAAACAAAACAAACAAACAAACAAATAAAAAAAAAAAACACCTAAAAACAATACCAAAACTAATAAAAACTAAACTAAAGCAAGCAAACTCCCCCTGGAAACTAACTGAAACTAACCTGAATTGAAAACAAAAAATGAAAACAACATAAATATAAAAACTAACGAAAAATATAAAACTATAATAACTTTGGCCTTAACCGCACAAAATGCCTGTTTAACAAGTGAACAGTGAAAAAAGATCATCCCAAAATCAGATCAATCCAACATCTCTTTCTCTCTCTCTCTCTCTCTCTCTCTCTCTCTCTCTTTTTTTTTTTTTTTTTACATATCACACAAGATTAATAGTAACTAATGATTAAAAAGTAATTTACTAGTATTATGAGGGCACCTTTTCTCATCAGGTAGACTTCTGTAATCATGACGTGATTGCAGAAATGAGTTGACTGATATTACAACTGTTGACTGTAATTGCAGCTTGCCTCGTTGTGTAATATTTTCTCATCTAAATCTTCCTCCGGAGTGCGATTTAAAAATCAATTTGATTTGAATTTGCCCACACACCCAGATCAAGAGTTGTAGCACTCAGGAACCCATGGCAGAATAATAATGAAATGTCCAAAACAGGATGAAATTGTGTCAGTCCCTGCATAATGGATAGTGTTATTATCATCTCCTTCACTGTAAGTCATTAATCACATTCACACTGAACTAGAGTGTCATTTCCTCACTGCATGTATTCCCAATAATCTTTACAAATGCTTACTATTTACTGTAGTATTATCAGTTCTGTTACTCATACTTCTCGCCTTGTTGCCAAGTCTGCTCATTTTTTTTGTTTTTTGGACAGTCTTTGCAGTTTTTTGGGCTGATTTCTAAAGTATAGTTGCTTATGCTTGCTTAGGCTTGCTCCCTGTGGGTGTGTGTGTGTGGGTGGGTCGTGAGTGTGTGTGTGACTTTATATATATATATATATATATATATATATATATATATGTAATTAACAGGACAGATTTGCATAAGTAAAAAAGTCCCACAACATACCTTTGCTTTGCATTCATTCATATAACATATACTTACCCAGTTATTATTATACAGTTATACAGTTTCTAAACTTTGATTTATTGTCATTCATTCATTTAATCATTCATCATTTTTAGTTTGCCACTAGGTTTCGTTCAGCTTCGTTAGAGTTAAAAATCATTTAAAAGTTACAGCATTTTTGAAACTGTTGCCTATGAAACCCCAAAGAAATTAATATATACTCACAGATAAATTAGGCAAATTGCCCCTCTCTCACACACACATTATGGTAGATAAAGTCACTTGTTCTGAATGTTTTGTTTTTTTTTTCCTCGGAGAGGCAAATTGTTTCTTTTGTGCTTGTTTCTATAGATCTGGTAGGTTGTTTCTCTCAAAAGATCTGGCAACACTGACCTCTCCATGTTGGAAGGAAAATGTTTTGCATGTCTTGCATTCTCTGTCATCATCAACTCACTGACCACTGACTTCTTACCAACTGGTTTTAATCACACATTGCAGAAGCTAGAAATATGATGATATTGGAGTTTTTGACAATATCTGATATGCTGATATTTTCCAACTCTCTTGGCCGATGCGATGCCAGTACCGATACTGATATATGCACATATTTTTTCCACATAATTGCAGAGAACATCAAGTTTCTCCTGCAGTGGGATTAACATTTTGTTATGCCCGCTCTTATTGTGAAGGCCCACTGGCAGATGCAGATATAATATACAGTGCTTTTCAAAATGCACACATTCCACTGGGCAAAATAAGAAAAATATTTCAACTTAGGTTATGTAAAGCATGCCATATATATATATATATATATATATATATATATATATATATATATATATATATATATTTTTTTTTTTTTTTTTTTATAGAACATTCTCTCTCAAACAAAACTGTAAGAAAATCCTTTTTTGTTTTGTTTTGTTTTATCTTAACCATCACAATATTTTTGAGAAATTCCACAGGCAGCTGTGCAATTCTTGATTCAATGCACTGCCACTGCCTTTGAAACTGCTGATCATGCAACTTGCACTGACTGTCTGTGGCACTCGGTCTTACGCCACACACTGTTATAATTGCCTCAGGAGGTCATTGTGACTGAATAATCTGTTTTCTCATTATCTAGGAACTTACTGCATTAATAGATTTATTGCTTTTTTAACAAACTGAGAGGTGCATTTTTGGCAACTTATTGAGGTTTTCCATCATTAATTACATAACCCTTTGCTGCAAAATTCTGGAGAAACCTGGCTTCCTATCAAGGTTCAACCCTGGCTTGGGTCAAAATAGAGGGTTTGTCTCATACTGTGTGTTCCAGAAGAAGATAATCCCAAGGCACAAAGTAAAAAGACATACAGGACAACATTCCTGACATGTCTCATAGTAAACTCCACCCTTCTGATACTCCACGGAGTTTACAAGAAATGCTAATGATTGTAAGAAATGCTATTTCAACAGGTCTGCGTAATAGCTGTATTTTTGTTTCATATGAAATATACACAACTTCCACCATGCAAAATTACACACAGAATTCAATGCTGAAACTATAACAGAAGCAAGGTTTGAATCGACACATAAATTAGTAAAATAGACAGACAGATAGATAGCAGACAGATAGATAGACAGACAGACAGACAGCTGACCAGAATGACCAAACATCTAGCATAGTTCAACCTTTGAAGTTCATTAAATAGTTGGTAAGTGAATCACAACCTGCTGGGAAACGAGAGGAATCTTGTGGTGGAACTTCACCCCCTTGTTTGATATGACAGCTGTCATGGTAACCACGGTCAGATTCCATGTCCCAGGATGCAATGCTTCCCGTCACTGCTGTCATAATGTGATCGATGTCTTAATTAGCTTTCAGCAGCGCAGCACACATGCACGTACACAAACACACACACACACACACACACACACACACACACACACACACACGGCATGAGGTGTGATTTGTTAATCTCTTGCCTGTGACAGTGACGCTCAGCCTCATAGTGAAACAAGGAACTAAGAACACTTTCTCTGACTCGCAGTTTCACATGCATCACATTTCTTGTCCCTGTCAAGATTACAGGCGATTTGCCATGCACTGTTTCACATTATGGCATTGTGTGCATGACATTTGCTCAGTTTCTGCACCCTGTGAAAATGTTGCAAATATTAACCAGTTATCAGTCACAGGTTGTGAGGCATTAAGCTGTATGTCAGAGCATGGTCCACCCCCACTCCAAGTCCATTAAGGCCAAGGTGTGTCTTGGTTGGGTGCAAAATTCATCCCTATTATTAGACACTCCTAAAACTAATGGGTGGGGTTTAAATGGTGAAATATTGTCTGTTTTATTGCTAGTAGGGTGCTAGACTGCTGGTATAATTGAAATGATGTCTATAAATGAATGCAGATTTTTCTGTTTGTATTCGTCCAAAGGTTATAAATAAACAAGGCTCCTGTCCTTGTTTATAATATTAAAGTCAACGCAGTGCTGGAAGAATAATTAAACAGGGTAACATTAACACTAACGTAATGAAGCTTCTCTCTTATTCTCCCAATATGCTTCTGCCTACCTAATGTGTAGCCTTTTTTCACTCTTTAGTATTTAACAAAAGACAAACATGATTGACAAATCTCTCATCAATTTGTTCATCTCTCCTCTTCAGCGAGGGACCATGGCAATTTTCTCAGATATTTATTATCTTATAGCATTATTATTTATTATTAAGAAATGGGCTGGTGAGAGAAATACCATCTGCATATGTATCTGCATTCAGTTAATAAACTGTACATATTTAAAGATTAAAGTCAGCAAAATGCTAGTCACTGGAGTTTCGGTGATGTGATAATAAATGGTATTAATAGAATATAATACCACTCAGTAGTTGTAGTCTATCATGCAATTAAAAATGATGTCCTCAGCTGAGTACAGTCCATACATCCACCACCAGTTCCCACAATTCCTGGGGAACAATCCCATAATTCCTAAACAATTGCCTCTATGCCAATTCCTAAGCAAGTCCAGCTGGCTACATGACAAGAGAAAATGAGGTGGTATTTTCCAGTGAATGACTCAAAACCCCCAAAGAGGAAGAAATGAAAGAAGAAACATGGCCTTGAGTTGTACCGCTCATTTGAAGCATAATAATATCAATGTTTTTACAGATGTCCCTGCAATTTATCATTGTGGGCAAATAAATAAAATGTTTGTTTGAAAACATTTCTTGTTAAGGTTTGTATTGTATTTGCCCTGTATGAAACATTAATGTCCTTTGCCACTCACATACTGTACCTGTTTAAGTCATGCACTGCTCTACTCGTGGTTGTTAGATGATAACAGACATTTTATACCATAGGCCAAAATTTTGTGGCCTGTGCTACAAAATTGTCAACCTCTGTAGCACCAGTGCCATGTGCAAAAAAAGTTAATGTATAGCCTGGCTATGCTGCATGTACACTCTAGTCAGGACCCTGGTTATGATGTTGGAGTTTTAATGCCAGCCCTGCATATTTCTTTCACTTGTTGGCATTCT
This sequence comes from Myripristis murdjan, assembly GCF_902150065.1. Lineage (NCBI taxonomy): Eukaryota > Metazoa > Chordata > Actinopteri > Holocentriformes > Holocentridae > Myripristis > Myripristis murdjan. Next base: position 18,541,235 of record NC_043999.1, read on the forward strand.
AATGTTGAAGAGTGGGTGCTTATAATAATGCAGTGGAATTTGGGCATGTTATTATTCAGATTTGGGAAAGAAAAAAAGTCAAAGTTGTGTACAGTTCTCATAGCCTCTTTCACATTACTCTCTCTCTCTCTCTCTCTCTCTCTCTCTCACTCACACACACACATATGTATGCATAGATAGATAGATATAAATGATATGAAGCAGTATAGACATCTCTCTCTCTCTCTCACAAACACACACACACACACACACACACACACACACACACGCACGTGCGTGTGCTCACACATAAGGGGAGGCAGCAGTTAAGCAGGTTGCTATCTGGGACTCACACACAGGCACAGTCTGTATGTGTGTATTTCCCCCATTAAAACAGTCAGGAAAAGGGAAAAAAATGCCTGTCTATTACAGATACACACCTTCCCTAATAAATTTGGCAACAGCCCTCTCTCTCTCTCTATCTCTTTAGTATTTTCCACACATCTTGTTTAATTATAAAGGTTATGAAATAGAATATTGTTAATGAATTAGAATGATTTAGTTGTTAAAAAGGAAATCCATGTATATAGGCATAGATATTATTTTTTATAATAGAGAGAAGCCAGCCTGTAACTACTGAGTCTCCACAACAACTGGTATTTGAGACAGATCAAATAATCATGGTCTGAAGATGTCTTATGTTCCCTCAATGAAGATGTTCGCCTGTGCAGATAAGTAAGCCAACCAGGATGGATGGATGATTATGAGGAGTTCATCCGACCACAGACTGCAGGATGCGCTGACTGCAGCGAAGAGAGAGGGATTTGCCAAGATAACACACCTCACTGAGTGCCCACTGCAACATACTCAGAGCTTGGCTGAGTTGATAGGGACGCATTCCAGTCATTTTGGAGCCATAGCACCTGCATACACGAGCACACCACAGTCATACTAAGGCCCACCTGTGGCGATGGATGCGCTGCAGCAGCTACAAGAGGATAATAGGAGGTTGCAGCTGATGGTGATGGACATGATTTGTCAGAGGAACCACAGTGACGCGGCGCCACACACCATGCATGACTCCACATACAGTCTGCTCTGTCACATCAGCTGAGGGAGCTGCGCCTCCCACCTGCAGGACGCAACAGAGACACAGTATATGGATAAAAGTATTCAGCCACCTACACATTACACTTACAGGAGCTTTTGTGACATCCCATTCCAAATCCATAGTCATTAATATGGAGTTGGTCCCCCTTTGCAGCTATAACAGCCTGAGTGTGTCTGTGGAAATTTTTGCTCTGTGCGGGCAAGCCAAGTTCTTCCACACCAACCTCACCCAACCATGCCTTTATGGAGCATACTTTGTGCACTGGGGCACAGTCATGCTAGAAGAAAAAAGGGCCTTCCCCAAACTGCTCCCACAATGTTGGAAGCATAGAATTTGTCTAAAATGTCTTAGTGAGCCAAAGTATTAAGATTTGCCATCACTGGAACTAAGGGGCAATGCAGTTGGAACAATGCAGTCAGGCAGGTAACATTCTATTGGCTTTCACCAGATAGAGAAGCATGATTGGTTACTCAACAGAACACATTTCCACTGCCCCAGATCTAGTGGCAGGGTACTTTACACCACTCCATCCAACGCTTGGCATTGTGGTTGGTGATGTAAGGCTTGCATGCAGCTGCCCGGCCATTGAAACCCATGCCACGAAGCTCCCAGCACACAGTTTTGGTGCTGATGTTAATGCCAGAGAAAGTTTTGAACTCTGCAGTTACTGAGTCAGCAGAGTGTTGGCAACTTTTACACACTACATGCTTCAGCACTCTCCAACCCTGCTCTGCAACTTTATGTGGTCTGCCAATTTGTGACTGAGTAGTTTACGCAGGACAATCAAAGGGAGTTCACAAGACTGAGGCTTGCATGTGAAAATGTTCTCCCGACAGACATGACCAAGAGATTCAAACACCAAGAGCTTTGTGATCACCTCAAGTTCAAAGAGGCCCTCCTGATAGGTGACTCGTACAGCAACTCTTTGTACGCTTATTCCGACACCATGGCCTCGTTAATCAAACACTATGGTCTGCCCCACCAGCTGTCATTACAGCAGATTGCACAGCTGATGGAGAAACCCACTGTTCAAGCAGGTGACACCATGGGGTTCAGGAGTTTTGCTCTGATAGTCCAAGCTCTTGTTGGAATGTTGAAGCAACTGGGTGAAGACATACGCATAGTATTAGCCTCTTGAAGGTCAATAAGGTGAAAATTGGAAATAGCGACCACACCCTGGAGATGTACACCATATCAGGCTGAGCAGATTTAGCTGAACATTCTGATGCAGTGAAGGGACTTCAGTGAAGATACAAGCACCTCAAGACAACATGGGAAGAACCTATTTGTGTTCAAGTGCTCTTTCACCTATAGGGACTAGAACTTGAACAAACTACTACTGCCTGGCCCAAATCTAGGTGCATCTCTCCTAGGCTTCCTATTGCAGGAAGCACTACACCGCCATTAGAAGCGATATAAAGGGAATGTTCAACCAGGTGAAACTGCTCTCTGATGACGAGCCTCTGTTGCCCTTTCTCTGGCATAATCTACAGAGAGACTCCCAACCCAGCTTGTACAAGTGGCAGGTCCTTCCATTCGGGACTACTTGTTCACCATGGTGAGAAAGATATGCTCTTCAGAGACATGTTCATGATCACAGTCACCAGGGAGAAAAAGTTTGTGAGTCCATCAAGAAGGACTTCTACATGGACAACTGGCTACAGAGCTTCTCTTCTCCACACAAGGCCAAAGATGTCATCAACAAGCTGAGGAGACTGTTGATGGTGGGAGGCTCTGAGTAGTGACAGTGGGCAAGTAACACACCAGATGTAATCACCTACCTGTTGAGTTGGAATCTCATAGAAACTTGTGTGACTTCATAGGATATCAAAATAATATGTTTACTTTGATTAATTTGATTGAAAAAAAAAAAAAGTTGGTGCAGATTAATCATGCTCTGTGATACCCCTTGGCCCCAGGCATCACTGTGCATTGCATTGCCCAAGGAGATCAGGTCATAGAGCAGTGAAGAGTGGCTAAACAACATGGACACAGACCCATAGGAACTTGCTAGGAACCTGCTGAAGCGCTTCCCTCCCACCATGAGGAACATTTATAGAGTATTGGCTAGCCAGTACAACCCCATAGGAGTCCTCATGGCATTCACCACAAGGGCTAAAGTGCTCATTCAGCAGTCATGTGACAACAAGCAGGAATGGGACAACCTCCTGCTGCTTGGTGACCTCCTCACACTATGGCAGGCCTTGTAGGAGGAGTTGCAACATCTGGATGAAATCAGACTGCTTAACCCAAAACAGCCACATGTAATTTTCACGAGGCTGTTCCCAGTTGTTCCCCAGGGACAACGGACTGATTGGCACAGCAGAGGTTTATATCAGGGACTGTACCTATGGCCATCCTGTGAGCTGTCTCATTAGACTTTCCACTGTTCCAGAAGAAGATGAATAGTGATGGACTAGCCACTGCAAATTTGCTGGAGAAAATTTGGGGGCCACTGTTCTGAAGATTATACTGTGGGACAGCTAATGTGGGAATCCTGCCACTTGGGGGCGCTGCCACGAACTCAGCTGAGCACACAGAGAGAAGTAGATGTACATCTTGTTTTGTCTGTTAAAGTAGCTAATCATTCCCACCTTTGATCTACTGCCTGTATCCTTGTGTGTGCATCCAGAGAAGTGTAAGTTGTGCTGTTTACTTGCTGGATACATTGTCACTGCTTTATTACGATTCTGTAATCACAGTGTGAATGAGTATTACTGAATACTGGGAACTGCTGCGAACGGCACAACGCAAACACTTTATGTTTATGCTTATACTACTGATAATGTGTTACTGTTATGTATGCAGTGTTGCCAATGATGCATGCAGTTTTCCTGCATGCATATTTATGTTTCTAGCGAATTCCTAGTTTATTTTAGCCCGCTGTGACTAGACTACTGTAGTCCAAGGGTCGCTTGTTAGCTTGTGTGTTGTAGTTAAACTTTATGCTGTAGTATATTTGTGGTTATTAAATGCTATCGCATTTATTTTGAAGCGAGGAGGCCAAGACGGGGGCCAAGGGGAGAGCAGAGTCGGATGCAGAAAAAGAAGTCGTAGACAGCATGTTATGTTGAAGGTTACCAGCCTCTTTGCACTACTATGTAGGCTATACTTTACTATACTTTGTATATATCATATCTTGTATGTATCAGTCAACTGCAGTGGTACATGTTTACACAAAAGAATTCATGCATGCATATTATTATACAGCACCTAATTTTCAGTAAATTATGGACAGTAAATATCAGGACTGCAAGAGAGCTGAAAACATGCAAATGTAGAGGCATTTAAAACAGTTAAGAGGTTAATTTGGTTCTGGATGTATAATTACAGCGAGGTTCACAGCAAAAGAGGAGGACAAGCTTGTGAAGTTATGGCAACAGAACCACAAGGCGTATTACACCAGGACAATCAAGGAACAGTTTTAGCCTTGGATGGAACAGGTGAGTTTAAATGCCAATGAAATGTGTTGCATATATCAGTACTTTATAAGTAGTGTCAGAGAAGCAACCTGTAAAGAGTCTGTTAACCCCATCTTCTACCACTGAAACTGGCCTGCAATCCATGGCAATCCATTTAGCAACTGAGTTGGTTAATCTGTTGCAGGCAGACTAATATGCATATAAACACCTGTTCGAGTGTGGCTTGAAGAGACTGGCTGCTCATGGCCAAATAGTTTCATTCCTCTGAGATGAAATAAATGTAATGTACATTCTTAAAATGCAATGTTCAGTGCCAGCAGCCTCTTCATTGGAGCTGGTCTCATTTCCCCCCTCAAAATGAATATTTACATATGCTAAAGGAAGCTATTTTATTGATTGCCTTAAAGAACAGGTACGTACACACACAAAAACACACGCGCACACACACTGCCATGATAAGAAAGAATGAATGAGTGAATACTTAGCAGTTAGGTAGTGATGGTAGTAGAATGAATGAATGAATGAATGAATGAATGAATGAATTGATTGATTAATACTTACATACATATATAAATATGTCAACAGAGGAATCAATTAACCATTCAGTCATAGAGCCAGTGAACACATGAATCGGTCAATCAGTCAGTCCATGGAGGCTATACAGTTTGCTCATCTTTTTCAGGCACACATGCCTTTTCTACAGCCATCCAAAGCCCACAGGCATCCTGGCACAGATGTGCCCTCCTGCTGGAGAAATGGCCGCCTTGCCGCTGGGCCACAAATACAGTCATTCCAATTCAACAAGTGATGCTGGCATTACATCTTCTAAGACAGTATGTATTATAGTTTTTCTTGATTGCTAAGATACATTTCTTGACATTTTGCTCCATTTCCTGAAAAAATACAAATGCAAACCTGCACACTCATCCTCACAAACCTCAAACTTCCATGTCAGAATCAAACTCTCCACTCAAAACCATGTAATCCTCCGTCTAAACCAAACTCTGCCTTCAGACATCACACACAAGTCATTAACTGTACACACACTACAGAATGACCATTACACGCTGGTGAGATCATTTCAAAACACTGCTGTTAAAAAAACTGATGCAGCAGTGAATAATGGCACTTATTTCTGCTTTTTGCAGATGGTGTGGTCCCTTTGGCTTCATCGACCTGTGACCTCCACCATGAACTGGGGCGATGTGCAGTCAAGTGTGAAGTGGTTGAGATGAGGATCAGCACCTGCAAGTCAGAAGCCAGTGTTCTCTGTCGGAAAAAGGTGGTTTGCCCCTCTGAATTCGGAGTTATTGCCTGTATCTTGGGGGCTTGTTCGAGTGTGGGTAAAATGAAATGAGTTTACTCTGCAAGGTGGCTGAGCTCACCCTTAGGGAGAGGGTTAGGGGCTCAGGCATCCGCAAGGAGCTCAGAGTAAAGCTTCTGCTCCTCCACATTGAAAGGAGCCAGTTGAGGTAGTTGGGACATCTAGTCAGGATGCCTCCTGGGCACCTGTGGAGGTGGAGATCCAGGACACACCGGGGGTGGGGGGTGGGGAATATGCATCCCGGCTGGCCTTGGAACGCCTTGAGGTCCCCCAGGAGGATCTGGTGGATGTGGCCAGGGAAAAGACCACCTGGAGTGACCTTCTCAGCCTGGTGCCACATAAGCAGCAGGAAATGGATGGATGGATGTTGTAATTACACTGGCATTTGGTTTGCATAGTAATAATAATAATAATAATAATAATTATTATTATTATTATTATTATTATTATTATGTGGTCTGCTGAGTTAAAAACAACCCAGTTTGGATTATTTTGTATTTTTTGGTGTGCATGCAGTATTAATAGGAGGAGACGCACTATTTTGGCGCTGCAAACCAGGCTTTTCGCAAATTCCCTCCCCTGTTTCATTACATTTAGGTAGATTGGCATTCACCAGAACTAGTGCTGTGACTGACAGTTTTGTGAGAAGGAAGGGGACGGCTTCTCTCTAGCAGGCGGACACAGCACCACGCCGGGCGCACAGGCAGTCACACAACTAATGGAAGACTGCTACACATTTGACACTTTCCACGCAGCTCTACAGGGAGGGACGCCGAGTGATGCGCTAGGCTTAAGTTACAGTTTGTCCCCAGTAGTTTTATTATCGCACCAAAGCCTGGGGTACAAGTGTAGGATGGACCCGTGAAGCGCAGCTCAACACGAAGTTCCCTGTGCGTTAATTTATCCAGCACCAGCCTGCAAAGTGAAACCTTTGAGTGTCGTGCGGACGGAAGTTAAAGTAAATCACATGCTGTAGTTTCAACGCTGTGTTACGCACGACGTGGGAAAGCAAAGGCTATAACCCCTAAACGCAAAATCTGCATGGACTAAATAGGAACAGTGAGAGGACGGCTCGATCTGTTTCCCTAATACAACCCCAGACAAAGTGAGCAGCCATGAAGACATAAGTGAAAGCGTCTCTCTCCAGATTAAGCCCGCAGCGAATATGAATCAAGAATGACCAATGGTAAGTAAAGCAAGCGTGGCCGTGGTTAACTCCATTGGCCTCAGCTGGTGACGCACTGAAATAAAGCGCCATCAGATCCAAGAATATCGTATCGAAACAAGACATTAAGTGGTGTTATTACACATGTGGAGAAAAACAGATGAGAATGGCCTGAGCCTGAGCGGCATGTGAAGCAGTGCGGTGTGCTGTAGAGCGATCTAAAACTTACCGGGAGTCCACGCCGAGCGCATCAGTCTCGCCCTCTGCGCCGAGCGACTGACTGAATTGGTTGTGGCGGTTTGAAGGCTTGTCCAAGGAGGGAAATCCCGGGGTTGATAATTTCCCCACCGCCAGTCAGAAGGAAACCGAAATAGTGTTGGATTTACAGGAAATGTTATTCCTTTCTTTTACGGGAATAGCTCTTTTGTGACTTCTGAAAGCGCTTATCTGTGAAGCAGTGTAAGTTGAAGTTCCCTTATAGTCCTTAATCACGTCTTATCTCCACTGGTGTTGCTGTAATGCTTGTGTGATATTGCTACAGGGACATATAGTTTTGCTTTGATATTTGTGTGTCAGATGAATGCAGTCCCTTTTCATGTGGGCACTAAGTTGTTACACAGGTGCTTAGTGTGTGTGTGTGTGTGTGTGTGTGTGTGTGTGTGTGTGTGTGTGTGTGTGTGTGTGTTTGGGGGGGGGCAGACAGATTTACAAACAGAAAAATAGCTGGAAGACAAGCAGAGAAGTGTTTGGCTGTCAATGAAAATGCGTTGTGGCTGTTTGCACTACATTACATTTCGTTGTTAATAATCATTGCTGTTTCCAAAATGAGGTCCAGTGGCCCTCTACGCCCTCCTTAGCGATATGACAGACGGTCTCATGTGCTGGCTTCTACTGAAAACCAGACAAGGGAGCGGGGACAAGAGCATATTTTGATCACAGGTTTTATTCTCTACTGGAATCTCATCCACCATGAAATGAATAGAAATAACCAAGTCCTTTTCCTGTAAATGTTGGGTGGGGGTGGGAGGTGGAGTGAAAGCAAATGCCAAATGGGACCAAATGGGACCTTTGGAATGAAAGACTGGGGAGTCTTGCATTAAACTTGTATTAGATGCAAATGCACAATTGGTCTTTGTGATTAGTTGACTGACATCTCTGTCTTCTTGTTTCCCTTTGTCTCTAATTGCCCCCCCACCCCCAACACACACACACACACACACACACACATAGCCTCTTCTTTGTATCTCTCTCCTTGCTCTTCTGTTTCTACCTCAAGCTCTCACCTGTGACAGGAAAAAACTCAGCGAGGACTACGATATGCTCGTGAAAGACGAGATTGAAATTGCTGTAAGTATGACACCAACGTCTGTGAATTAATGAGACTTTTTTTTATCACCTGTCACGTGCACCCTGCATAAGAGGGAAAAGAAAGCTATGGATGATGATTTCATGTAGAAAGAATGCTAGTCAGTCCTCGAGCCCAGAATACATATACTAAATACCAACACTAGCTTTTATTGTACATTGATGAGTAAATCTATACCAATCACAGTGGAGATGTACAGATGGCTTTTGAATGTTGAATTTCAGATACTTTGAAGTGATTTTATCCCTTGTATTTCCTGTACGGGAAAAACCCCACCCATCAGGTGCAACAAGCTGGTTAAATCTTTATTTGTGTCACTGACATTTACCACTGTAATGTGTCTATTCACTAGCAAAGCAAATTTAACAATAGCATGGTGAACACCTCAACCTGCCGACCACTGAAAGGCAAGCTGCATAACTGCACATCACATGGGGTGAGTAATAAAGTGCTCTGTGGCTCCCAGGTGACGTGCATGCTGATCCTACATTTTGCTTTCTTCCATTAACCAAGGATATGAAAATAAGTTGTTGTTTTTTTTTTTGTTTGTTTGTTTTTGTCAAGCCAAAGGTTACTAGCAGTAGACAGATGGCGAAAGCTAATCTCACATCATGTTAGTCATGCTGAGTTTTCCATGCTGGGAAAGGTTTCTGTGATAAAGCTCTCAAAAGCAATCATAAAAGAACAGGAAAGCTCTGCAGACATACTCTTAATAGTTTACCACTTAACACAGTGAGAGGGGAGGGAGGGAATACCAGCAATAAAATATTGAATTTGTGGTTTCAAGTGCAATATCCTTTGCCCAATTTGGACTGGAGCAATGGAAGTGAAATGCTGAAATAGTGAAAGTAAATCTGCTTTATACCTCTTTTTCTATACTTGAAATTATTTTGGCATTTATGATAAGCTACATTACTATTTTTGCCGCAGTGCATTTGCCATACAGCATATCAACCCTGACCATTTCCTGCTTGCCGATGTTGTTTAGTGCTCTGCTCTGTATATAATTACTTAAGTGTGTCTTCAATGCTTGATGTAAAACCAAACATTTATACAAAAGGAGGGTTGGAGTTGCAAAGGGATTCATGTGCCCTCTGCTCTGCAGGACGAGGTCCATCACATCTCTCGGTTGACCGACAAAATGAAGAATCTGAAGCTTAGTGAGACAGCTAACCTGGTCAACAGCATCCTGAGTTCACTACATACCCATTGTCCTAAAAGCCTGGTGAGACCAAGTACATAAGTTGCTCCTCTTAGCTTTAGAGAAAGGGCAGTAACAAAGGGGGCATAGTACAACTTGCACATAGCACAACTTTAGTTTCTCTTCAGTTTCTCTTCACCGTAAGACTAAAATGGCAGAATCTTGGCAGGCACGGCTATTTAGTGTTTCCTTTTTTCCAAATAACGTGTGACTCATCGATGCATTACACAGCCACCCAAGTATAACCAAACACAAGCCTAGCTGCTTGTCAGTACCACCCAATTTTGTGCCGGAAAGAAATGAGATCCTGCAAAAGATGCCACTGAGTTTGTGTGTTGCACCATACTTGAGGAAGCCATGTCATTACCATGCTAGGAGGTGTGGAAGCAGGAAGTGGGAAAGTGTTTGGCAGAGTTTCGGTTACTTGGAATTCATTTTCAATTGATTTTTCTGAGTCACGCAGTCCACCAAAGAGGTATGAAGCCAGGAATGTGGTGCCTTTGAAAATTGTGTTTGCCTTACCAAAACAAGCTGGAATGTGATTGGCGATTTCCAAAAAATTTATGGAACTCGGCAATTCATTTTCAACAATGGGGGACCTTGTTTCCACTCCCTGGTGCATCTGAAATTCAGGTAACACCAGGTGCATGGTTAACGTTTGAGTCACAAAGCAGAACAAGACATAGGCTATTATAGTGCTCAACTTCTCACCACAGAAGCACAGGTTTAAGATGTTGGTGCACGCTGTGACATGGTTTGCTTTTGCATTTGTTATGGAGATGTCTTACTGCTGACCAGACAGAGCACTACTCATATAGTAGCAGAATGGCACTGTCATTACAACTAGCTGTAACAAATTAAGTGTTCACATGAGCATTTGTGACGCTTCAAAAAGCACTGTATCTTGTAGGGTTCAAAGAGACCAGTGCATTGATGGATGATGTGGATTAACCAAATACAGTATGTGAAAATATCACAAGTCAGCCAACGGACTTCATCAGCCAGTTACATTTGTACAAAGGAGATATGGGCCAGTTTCAGAAATGGACTGATAATATACATAAATGCATTAATTCACATCTTTGACACTTGTCCAAATTCATAGATATGACGAGGCTGCTTCTTTGCTGATAATTCTAATTGACAGAAATTGGAATATGAAAAACTAGGCTTGTAAAAGGACTCCATACACTAAATAACCAGCTCCTTATCTTTGTGGATTTCTAATGACCAGGAGAAAAAAGCCAATGAGCACTCGGGGAGGACAACAGCAACTGGACACCCCACAAGAGGGGAGAAGAAAAAAACGTGCAAAATCAAGAAAATCAAGATGATCCTGGTTTGGTTGACTGAGTGCTACCATGTGCTGAGTTCAAAGTCCCAGCTGGGGACAACTGAGACTAACTAGTGAAGACTGTGAAACAACTAAGGGAAAAGAAATAGAACTTGCTGAAGCTCGTCCTGCCCAACTTTCTGACTTGTGCATTGGTTTGATGCACAAGAGGAAGTCACCACTTCATTCAAGCTACCCTGTCAATGTTGTTTATCTTTCTTTCAACTGTCAAGTGTTCTGTGACCCTTAACTCTGGTGAGTTTCCAAGCTACATATAAACCAGCTACTAAGCCAACTGGGAGAAAAAAAGGTCCAGGAGCTCCTACACATCGTATTCCACCATGTGCACAGGACCTAACATGTAACATACTCCAGCCATGGCCATGCTCGGCTCACAGGAATGTATAATGAACTCATGAGCAGCAAACCATGCAAAGCTGTCAGGTGTTAACAATTTTAAACTATGGTTTTAGAGTTAGCATGTGCATCTAAAAGGGATGTTTTTAAGACATTGGATTTTAGGAGATATACTATGACTATTCCTTGCTCTTGTTGTTGACTGTACACCCATGACTACGTATCAAGGTGCTCAAATTCAGTTTTGCTTTTGCTTTGGAGAAGACTGACTAGGCCTGGGAAATGTTTATCTTGGTTTTAAAGCTCCTCTGTTTTTTATGTTGATTAACCATTGAGTGTGATTGACATTTTAAAAGCACATTCCTCCACAGTTGGCTGATTTCAGCTATCAGATCTGGCTCTGCTTTGTGATACATGCATGACACTTCCTTCCTCCTTATATTTGGTGCCTTGATGAAAAAGTACCTGTTGTATTTTCAAAGAAAACCTTATCAGGGGTATAGCTTTGGGAGCTGAAACACTCCGCTGCCATATTTGTTACATCACTTTTTAAGCATGCCATTTCTTGGTTTATGTAGCAAAGAATGGATAAGCATGCTGCCTTTGCTCCAGTTTCAGTGATCATGTTTAGTGTAGCAACTATTTTCCCTTTCCTTCAGAGACTATGCACAATACATAGCCATGTAGCCAATTTTCTGTATGTGAAGCATGTATTGTAACGTTCTCTTTTCTACAGAAAACATTATATCGTGTTATGCAACACATAGCTTGTGTGGGCACTGCCTTGTAATTTCCCATTACACCTGTTTACCGGCTACAACAGTATAGACAACTCCCTGTCTCTCTCTCTCTACAGGAACAATTTTGCCAAAGCAACAAAGTACAATTTCTTCAAAAATTTGGACATAATAACCAAACATTTAAACATTAAACAATATATAAAACATTTCAGCAAACATAAAAATTAAGATTTGTCAATTATTAATTAGATATACATAGAGTATATCCTGTGTGTGTGTGTCCAGGTTGTTCACTGTCTCTCAGGTTGTGGCATGTTGATATATATTGGGCAGCAAGATTAGCCCTGATCAACCCATGATTTTTTCGTGTCATCCTTTTTCGATTGCCAGTTGGTGGCCACTGAGCCTGGACTTGGATCTGTCTCTGCTTTCTGTCTCTGACAGTACAGAGAGATTCTGCCAATTCATAATCTCTTTTTAGGGCGAGGTAGCATTCTTATCTACTTTGGCTTTTAGTTTCTTCTTCCCAGTGTTCCATATGGTTTTCTGTACATTGTGCTATTTGATTTATTCTGATTGGTTTTGGGAGAGCAGTGTGAGCTTGGAGTGTGTGTGAGAGGGGACAGTCAGTCTCAGCACCAGCTGACACGGGACTGTCTCAGCTCACTCTGGGCTCAGCTCTTAGGTTTAGAGGGCTTTTGAGTGAAGGGTGTCTTGGGAGCTGGATTTAAGGTCATTAAAAAATTTTAGTGCTCTCTTCTGAAAGTTTATTATCAGTGGGTATCTGTCTAATTCTGCCCTACATGCATCTGTGGGTGTTTTTCTATGTACATGTTAAATGTGTCTGCAGAATTCTGCATGTAGAGATGCAATCGGGTGTTTGTCCCCGTGGGTATAGCTATGATGACTGAGTGGACCCCAAACCTCACTACCATACAGCACAGTGGGCTGGATGACGCTATCAAATATATAAAGCCAGATTTAAATTGTGATTTGGACATTATAAAATTTTCTCTTAAAGAAAAAGCTCTAAGAGCTCTAAATGCAATTAAGTGCATTCACTGCCATGCTGGAAATCCCTAATGCTTAATGATGTGGTTGTTCATGGTAAACTGGTGTTTGTTCTCCAGGCAATTAGGACGTTTTTGAAAAATCATGCCATAATATCTCTCTCTCTCTCTCTCTCTGACACACAAATTCATCACAGCTCTCTTCATATTAGTTTATTGATGGTGGATATACATGGTAATAAGTGCACAGCTGTATCTGGGCTAACAACCACTGTGTCCAGTATAGGCAAACACACCTAGCCAATCCATTTAAAGCACTGTTTGTCATGTACAGTAAATAGTGTTTGGTTCTGGTGTTGCTGGGAGAGGGAAGCTCACACAAACTCCTCAAAGTATTCAAGTAATACAATAACGAATCATAGTGATATGACAGAAAGAGTAGAGTGATACAGGATCAATATTCATGCACCTCAAGTAGAGGCATGTCCCCTCTCACTTTTTCTGGTCTAAATGTAATGTGTGGGACTAAGTATTTGTTGCTGGAATGGAAAATAGTGTTGCTCCAAGGAGGCATGTTCATTAGAAAGATTGCCTCCTTTGCTAGATAAATGTGATAAATCTGCTTTGATGCTAAAAATGTTAGTACTAATCGGCTCCACTTGGACTGGAGTACCTATCTTCAAGTATCTCTGTGGATGTGGAAGCTTAGCTGGCTTGACCACCCTTTAAGTTTCATGTGCCTCAGACTGTATTCACTTAGTGTAGTACCAGTAGATAGAGCCCAATGTTGACATTGAATCTAGCACCACATAGGGGCGCCTAAAGAAGTCACTGAAAGAATTTAGATTTCAAAAAATCTGAAAGGACAAAGAAGGAATGCCTAAAATCATTAGTATGCACATCAAATAAGTCTGAATGGCCACAGATCAAATATTCATCTCTCTCTAACACATACCTTTGTAGCACATACTGAACTGTGCCCATAACAGTTGAAAGGCCTGTGGCAGAACAGTACTAATGATTCTGGATACCTGCCATGTCCAACTGAACACTGACTTAGAGAAACACTGTAAGGGAATAAAACACATGGACCATATTCAGGTGCATTAAGATTTCATACAAATCCAAATAAAAACACATTGCATTTCTGTAGATCACACACTAAAAATGATCCCGAGTCACTGTTCATTCAATAAAAATCAAATGCAAAAGAATAAGAAAATAAATAACCCATTTCATTGTATAAAATGAGAGGGAATTAAAGTGTTTGAGTAATGCTACATTTAAAAATCCTGGTCAAGAAATGTTAGGCCAATGGTGACAGTATTGAGTGAGTTGGACAAAAACAGTGAAGTAACGTGCAATCACCCAAAAGGTAGCACTGATATTTAACAGCTCTTTCATCTTGGACTGGTCCCTGTCAAAATGATATTAAACCTTTTCCAAATTCCAAAATCTTTATCTTTACGATAATACATTGTCTTTTCAGTAGTCAATCATATTGCACGTTAATATGTTTTGTATGTGAGGGAACAGAGGGAGATGGGAGAAAGGAATGGACTGCAGATTATGGTTGGTTAAGGATTGGTATAAAAGGGCAAAAACAAGCACTCTCCACCTCTACCACATCCCCACACACCTTTCCTTTATGTCCTTTTTCACATTTAAACTGAGTTCCTAGCTTTTTTTTTTTTTTTTTAAATGTACTTTCCTCCCCTTCTCTCCACCTCCTCTACTCTTATTCTTTCATCTAAGGATGCACCAATACTAGTTTTTAACTGCTGATAGTGACTCTTGAGTATTAAACTATGAATTATTGCCAGTGTCTGATCCATTCTTGATGTAATGGTACAAACTTGGACCAGATTAGTTTGTGTTCACTGGACAAAAAAAAAAGCCAAATTAGCAAAAAACAAACATCCATCTTTTGAGTTTTATCCATTACAAATGGTGCGTCCTGTGTGTGAAAAAGAAGAGGGTCAGGCTTTGCTATCATTCCTGATCCTGTTTATTGGGTATTCATTTTTGGGCAATTTTCTGACACCCGTGTCAGTATCGGCGCATCCCTACTGTCTGTTTTTTCAATTCTGTCCTCTTTCAGATACACATCCTCCTGACCCCGCACTCGCAGCAAAATTTGGCAGACTCTACAGGGTACTTGGTCCCACACGCGTGACAGAACTTGCTCTTCATTCCACCATTGTCCACTTCACTGTTGGCATCATTCCTGAGAGGTTCAAGAGAGAAAGGAAAGCATCAACGTTACAAACCCACACTGTTTTGTCATTAATAATAAAGCAGTGTCAAATTGGTGTTAACACCAGCAATGTAAACTGAACATGAAAAGTTTTATTGATGGTGGTTTTAATGATTGTCATTTGCCAACAATGCACTGTCCGCAAATGGCAATAAAGGATCTTGATTTTTCGAGCTACTCAAAGACATCTCCAGAAAAAAAAAAAAAAAAAAAAATTGAGACTGCTTTACAGTCTCATTACTAACACTTAATTTTGAGCTACTGCAATGTTCACTAACAGCTTGTGTTTAGTCCATATTTCCAACTGACTTGTGTGGTGCCATGCAGTGTGTCATGTAAGTCAATATTTAACTAATAATAGTGCACTATGTATATTGCACACAATAGTGAGCCATACAGATTAGCTTCTGAGTTAAGTAATTTCACATAGCCTGGCACAGAAATTCCAACACTGATTATGTATCTCACTTGAAATAGTATAAGGCACATTGTACACATTGTGATATGGTGTGCAAATACTATACCACCACAAGTCGCGCAATGCATAAGAGGCAAGTATTCAGATGGCAGGCGTATTAAGTCCTTAAGCTAACCTTCAAAATGTGTGCAACTGCAGGGAACTGGGAAAAGTACTTGTAACAATTAAGTTAATTTGTGATTAAATTATATTTACAGGGCTATCCATACTGGCTCAGTGCTAGAGATCAAACAATTGCCGAAAAAATTGCTTTTTTGAATGTTCAGGTTATTCAGGAATATACAATTTTCATTTGCTCCTTGCTGCATTATTTAAACACATTATTATTATGATGTATTTAATATATTATTATAAATACATTATTTAGGGAAGATTCTAAATTATAATCATATTTACATTTTCCTTGTTTTGGGCACCATTCTACTCAATATACCCATTGGTATATACCATAAAGTCAGAAAAGGTACCTGTCCAACTTCAAAGGGGGGGAAACTTTAAAATAAATTCTCCATTTTTCAACATAATTGTTAAATAGTGTTTTTGTGACTAAATATGAACAGAAGAGCTGCATGCAATACAGCAACTAGCAACAAGAGGTCAGGACACTAGAACAATTTTACCCCTTCATGGGACCTATAGATAGATAGATAGATAGATAGATATACTTTATTGATCCCAACCAAATTCTGAAATTCTGTTGTTCATCTTTTTTTTTTTTTTTTTTTTTAAATATTCAATGTTCATTATTATAAATTACTATATGAATGAACACTATTATAACTCATTCATTATTCATTCTTGTGACTTTCTCTTGACCTCACTTGCAGATATCAAAAATCAAAAGTGAATGTTGGCTCACCTATAGTTGTAGTTGTCTATTTTCTTCTTGTTGAGTCCAACTCCAGACTGAGTGTTTCTAACAGACCCATAGCCAGAGCTCACTGCTTGAGTCCTATTCCCCACACTGACAGATGGAGGAGAGAAAAAGAGAAGAAGAGAATGTGTTAAAAGTAGAGTTAATAGGAGGGCTGGGCTTGTAAAGATGAATCAAGTTTCTAAGCACATCCCCCTCATGACCTCAGCAAACATAACTGAAGGGGAGGGAGGAGGTGCAACTCAGGTCCAAATGAATGAGAGACGAGGTCCTAATCAGTCCTAATGTTAGCTATTCATGCTGTGGCCATTAGTCTGTTGCTTTACATAAATTCAATAACAGGCAATGCTATATACAGATGCATGTTAACTTGGACGTTTAAAAACAACAGGTCTACATCATCAAATTGCACCCAGAAGACATAATAGTTTTTAAAAAAAAGTTCTACAGCATAACAGTGGAGTTAATCATGGCATGCTGCTGAGGTCATACACATTTGATATGACAGCACTTCCACTGGTATAAAAACAAACATGTCCAACCCAATTATGTTTCAGCACCAAGGTCTGCTTATTTTTCTCCAGAATAATGATGGAAGTAGCCAGTGAGTGAACCACCTTGGTTCCATAGTGTCTCTGACCTCAGTCATTTTCAAAACTCTTCCTTAAACAGATCACTGATAAAATTATCTAGCTCCAGCAATGACAAATCTAACCTGTGCAACAAGTGTAACCAAATCCCTTCCAGTAATTTCAAACACGCCTTCGAAGTTATTCCCATTTACCTCTAGTCAGAAAATGCCTTTCCCTCTTGTTTGCTTGGCAGGCTTACAGTTTTTAATATGCTTTGTGTGTGCGTGTATATATACTCACCCTGATGGAGGGCTTGTGAGGCCAGAGGGAATACTCCTCACTGAACCTGCAGAGGAGACTTTACTAGCAGGGATTCCTAGAGAGATGGAGACAAAGAGAAAGAGAGAAAAATGGAGTGAAACAGCACAACACATATTCAATGTGAAATAATCCTAGTCATCAACCACAGAGACTAAAATAGCTGTTCCTGCCCCGGTTGATGTTGGAAAGTTGATTTGGAAGTCTTTTCACGAGACATTCCATTGCAAATAAAGCAATGGATTTGAACAGAAAATCATTTAACATTAACAATATTAAAAGGACCTTTGCCCTGATGAGGGCATGCAGTCAGAAACATTGTTATATTGCTCAGTTAACAATTAGCCATCAAAATAAAGGCTTTTTAACCATTTGTGGGTACAGCTGTCTTGAATGTTTCGATATTTTTGAGTGAGACTTTCTCCTTCTCCAAAGACCACTATCTCTTTCTTTTTTGGGTAAAAATACATAAATGAATAAAATTAACCCACAATGGAGGCATGTTGCTGTGTAATAATGACTTTTGTTTAGAACACCTACTTAGAGGTAAAGGCCAAAGTGCAATTTCAAAAAACTAATTAAAAGGAGGTACAGCACAGGAAAAACACCTGTTTAAATTTATATGTATTTATTTTTCCATCAGTGTCTTCCCTGCCCTGTCATCGACTGACGACCTGTCCCCACTTTCTGCTCAGTGAACGCTGGGGTAGGCTCCACCACCCCAGCAACCTAATTAGGATAAGTGAATTGGGGGGAAAAAAAGCATATCGCCATTATCTCTCAGTGTCTTTGTTTATTTATTAATGTCTGTATGTTTGATTTCTTATAAACAATATAATAGAAAAATTGACTAATACTGTAAATTAGCTAAAATCTTGCTGAATTGTAAATCAGTTGTGGTTAATGCACTAATCCTAACCCCGACTCAAATTCATGACTCCCATACCTGTTACTTGTATCTGTACAACATATTCCACTATTGTAGTATACTTTTACTGATGGGAATTATTGGCATGGTGGGATTGGACTGTTTCCCTAAAACAGCTATCTGATAAAGACATGGTGTGTACTATATCTTAAAAAATGTAAGACGTTTTTAAAATAAAGTAACTGGGAAAGTAAATAATACGATGGAGAACAACTTCTGCTCTTTCACAGTCTGTCTGAAGTTGCTTCACACAAACAGCAGAATCTGAAAAATAGACCATGTAAAAAAAAAAAAAAAAACACAAGCAAACAAAACACACACACACACACACACACACACACACACACACACACACGTAGCCCTCAGGCCAGGCTCACCTAAGCTAGCTTCATTGTCAGCTGACTTTAATGAAGAATGAGAGGGAGAGAATGGGACTGAGTTTGAGTGTGTACGTGTGTGAGAATGAGAATGAGAGAGAGACAGGGAGAGACTGTCACCATGGTTGAGTGGATGAGTGTGTCTGATTGAGTTGTCCAAAAACTGAACAGACATGTCAACATGTTGGACTGCCAGTTGACTATAAAAATTACTTGACTGTTTTTAGTTTGCTGGTGATGTATACAATTTTGAGGATGCTTTAGTATCCAAAATGTGGACTCGTGCTAATACTGGAAATCATACTGTCCTGGTAAAATCCGACAGCAAAATGAAAAAAGAGCACCGACAGCATAGGAGCTGATCCCACAGCAGGGGTGACCAATATATCTCAATGGCACATGTTTGTTTGAGTATGAGTGCGCTTGAGGATAAGTGCAATCAATGTTAAAATTGTGTCACTGAGCTCAGCAGTAGTATTAGTTTCTACCTGTGCTAAATTTTACAACAGGTTCATGTTGCCATGACAAAATTCTTAATAGCAAGCAGATGAATCACTGCAAAATCAAAACCATTTCAAACCCATTTTTCTAGAAGGCTTTGGAGCAGTCATTTGTTCTGATCCAGCTGTGATCTCACCAGTGGACTGTCCAGGGCTTGACCTCTGGGGTAAACGAGAGGAGGCTGAGGGGATGGAGGACACAGCAGGGGAGTTGGCCTTCTTCGCGGCAGGAGGCTTATACTGGACAATGAGAGCAACAACCACTGTCAGATGAATTACAGGTGCCAGGAGGACGAAACACAAACAGGAAGCAGTATATTTAGAGCCTTTATTCACCGTCACTGGCTCAAAGGAAGACAGAAAGTGATTGGATGATAGGAAATAAATGATGTTTTAAGATTACATAACAAATTAATAAAAAGGGGAAAAAACAGAAAAAACAATTAAAATCTGCTGCACAATCAAGACAAAAATAAAACACTGAACTAATATATCAATAAAACAAAGTGATGAAACCAATAAAAATAAAAATACATTCAAAATCCCAAAGTCAAAAGTAAATACTGTAAACTGTCCCAGCCACAGGGCTACAACAAACAGAATAAGTGAAAAATTTACTGATTTGAGGAGATAGTGTAGCAAACATCAAGTTGTAATTTTATACCATTATGGTAAAAATGGGAAAACCTAACTAAAATGATGACTGCCCAAGGTTTCATCAGTTTAATGTGAAGGCAGGCATATTCAGAGCTCTTAACCAAAATCATTTGGACCCCGCCATTTTTACTGGTGGCCATTTTAACTCCCCAGTTCTACTCCATAGCTGTTGCTAAGTAACTATTAATTTTTATGCCTGCTACACAGTGGGCATCTCACCATGACAACAATACTGAAGAAATTGTTGCAGGTTTATTAAACAGCATTTCTGAAATTATACAGCAGGAGTAACAACATTTGCACTGAGAATAGCCTGACCAAGCACTCCCTCTAGAGTGCAAGAATACAGCTTGAACACTTGTGGTCTACGTGTTGCACAATACAGAATTTAGCAGGGTATAGTTATGTGTTTAAATGTTATAATGTGTTGTTTTCATGC
This sequence comes from Myripristis murdjan, assembly GCF_902150065.1. NCBI lineage: Eukaryota > Metazoa > Chordata > Actinopteri > Holocentriformes > Holocentridae > Myripristis > Myripristis murdjan. The sequence continues at coordinate 18,561,643 of NC_043999.1, forward strand.
AAGTGGATTTTGCTGTGTTATGAGGCTGTATGTTTTAAAAAAGTATCCTCCCAACCTAGAGAGTATGGATATAATAGTGGCTTTGCACTTGCATAACATGCAGAATATTTTTTACAACAAAACTCAGGTCCTCCCTGTGTGTGTGTGTGGTCACCAGTGCAGTCTGTGCATGCCACTTCCTACCTGTGTACGTGCAGGAGTTTTCTTAGCATCTCCCAACTTGCCCTTGTTGGGCATGCGGGCGGCCTGCTCCTTGCAGAACTTAATGTGTCTGTCTGCTGCATTCTCGTTGAACCTCCTCTGACAATATGGACACTGGATATAGTCTAAACACAGAAAAGGTAAAGAGAAACTACACTTGAAACTTGATATTAATGTTCTACAATGCCATAAATCCTGTGTTTTACTGACCAAACAATTACAACACCTGTAATGTGAGACATTTAATTTAAACAGATCTTTTTTTCCACTTCCTTGTAACAAAACAAAAGCACAGCTGAAAAGACAACCCTTTTAGCCTCCCAGCATTTTCCAATGCCAGGTCCATAACTAACAAAATCGACAAACTGTGCCTGCACATCACATCCAACAAGTTTTGCCGTGACTGCTGCATTTTTCTGATATCAGAGACATGGCTGCAGCCATCTACACCAGACTCGGCTATTCAACTAGCAGGTTGCACGATGCTTTCTATTCTGCCCTGCACCGAAAGTACTGAGCCCTAATTTTGTTGCATTATTATACCGTATATGATTGTGCAATGACAATAAAGATCTATCTATCTATCTATCTATCTATCTATGCTTGTGCCAGTTAAGGGATTGCCCCCACAAATTTAGGCAAAGTCATTTCCTGTTCCATATTTCCTTCTTAATTGAAAATGTGGCAAATTAGTAAAATCAAAAATTTAATTAAATGTTTAAGTCTCCTGCCCCTGGAAGCACAATTGCCATCTAAAAGCAGTCAACCTGGCTGCGGTGTGCTAAATCGACAATACACATGGTGCCATATGAATAGTCAGGACAGTAGTCAGCCTTTGGTAAACAAAACAAACAGACTGTACTTTTAGTAATTCTAAAACATTACAGTAATTTCAGTGATTATTTTTCCCCTCACAGTTTTGAGTTTGTTTGTTTGTTTGTTTTTTAAGTAAAGTTAGTTTTTTGATGAAGTGATACCTGGGTCATAAGAGGGAGGGGGCGGTGGGGGTAAGGGCCCTCCCTCCTTCATGGTCTGGGTGAGGCCCTTGGCAGCCCTGATAGTGGCAATGAACTCCTCATGTTTTCTGCGCCAGCTGGATGGCTTCTTGGGCGGCTCTGCCTGGGAAGAGGCAACAGGAGATGCACTGTTACACCAGGCAACCTTCTTGGCCTGCAATCTACATCAGAAAGCTGCTATTGCTGACATGGTGAACCTTTTGACTGCAATTGTGACATTTTTTCTTTACTTGAATTAAAGGTTTACATCCATGTTGAGTGACCACTGAACACTTGAGACAATCTGAAGTGTTTTCTATCTAACATCATTACTGTATTCTATAACTCAGGGATCTGGCTGATTAAAATGTTTTCACTGTTTACTAATTTCAAATCTCTTCCGGGAAAAGTTTGCCAGAAAGCGATGCAACCAATCAATGTCCTGTCCCAATCAAGTTTTTACATAAAATGCTGCCTGCTGAGCTGCCTCCATTTGGCTGGTTTCTGAAGGCAGCATGGATGTATCCTACTTTAGACAGGATATCCCCAAATATTTCATGTTCCACAGATGATTAAACCCAAACTGTCATACACCTGCAGAGTGTGCGTAAATGTAAGATACTGTTACTTTAATTTTACTTTTTTCCAGAAATATGTGTATTTAAGTCTCTGAACATTTACTTGTTTGTGTCAACGTCCACCATTTATTTCAGATTCAGTTTAAGTAATTGGGGTAGATTAGCATCTACCCCAGTTAAATCTGAAAATGACTGAAGTCATGAAATTACAGTACAGGCCAAAAGTTTGGACACACCTTCTCATTCAATGCGCTTTCTTTATTTTCATGACTATTTACATTGTAGATTCTCACTGAAGGAATCAAAACTATGAATGAATACATGTGGAGTTATATACTTAACAAAAAAAGGTGAAATAACTGAAAACATGTTTTATATTCTAGATTCTTCAAAATAGCCACCCTTTGCTCTGATTACTGCTTTGCACACTCTTGGCATTCTCTCCATGAGCTTCAAGAGGTAGTCACCTGAAATGGTTTTCCAACAGTCTTGAAGGAATTCCCAGAGGTGTTTAGCACTTGTTGGCCCCTTTGCCTTCACTCTGCGGTCCAGCTCACCCCAAACCATCTCGATTGGGTTCAGGTCCGGTGACCGGCCAGGTCATCTGCCGCAGCACTCCATCACTCTCCTTCTTGGTCAAATAGCCCTTACACAGCCTGGAGGTGTGTTTGGGGTCATTGTCCTGTTGAAAAATAAATGATCGTCCAACTAAACGCAAACCAGATGGGATGGCATGTCGCTGCAGGATGCTGTGGTAGCCATGCTGGTTCAGTGTGCCTTCAATTTTGAATAAATCCCCAACAGTGTCACCAGCAAAACACCCCCACACCATCACACCTCCTCCTCCATGCTTCACAGTGGGAACCAGGCATGTGGAATCCATCCGTTCACCTTTTCTGCGCCTCACAAAGACACGGCGGTTGGAACCAAAGATCTCAAATTTGGACTCATCAGACCAAAGCACAGATTTCCACTGGTCTAATGTCCATTCCTTGTGTTTCTTGGCCCAAACAAATCTCTTCTGCTTGTTGCCTCTCCTTAGCAGTGGTTTCCTAGCAGCTATTTGACCATGAATGCCTGATTCGCACAGTCTCCTCTTAACAGTTGTACTAGAGATGGGTCTGCTGCTAGAACTCTGTGTGGCATTTATCTGGTCTCTGATCTGAGCTGCTGTTAACTTGCGATTTCTGAGGCTGGTGACTCGGATGAACTTGTCCTCAGAAGCAGAGGTGACTCTTGGTCTTCCTTTCCTGGGTCGGTCCTCATGTGTGCCAGTTTCGTTGTAGCGCTTGATGGTTGTTGCGACTCCACTTGGGGACACATTTAAAGTTTTTGCAATTTTCCGGACTGACTGACCTTCATTTCTTAAAGTAATGATGGCCACTCGTTTTTCTTTAGTTAGCTGATTGGTTCTTGCCATAATATGAATTTTAACAGTTGTCCAACAGGGCTGTCGGCTGTGTAGTAACCTGACTTCTGCACAACACAACTGATGGTCCCAACCCCATTGATAAAGCAAGAAATTCCACTAATTAACCCTGATAAGGCACACCTGTGAAGTGAAAACCATTTCAGGTGACTACCTCTTGAAGCTCAAGAGAGAGAGAGAGAGAGAGAATGCCAAGAGTGTGCAAAGCAGTAATCAGAGCAAAGGGTGGCTATTTTGAAGAAACTAGAATATAAAACATGTTTTCAGTTATTTCACCTTTTTTTGTTAAGTACATAACTCCACATGTGTTCATTCATAGTTTTGATTCCTTCAGTGAGAATCTGCAATGTAAATAGTCATGAAAATAAAGAAAGCACATTGAATGAGAAGGTGTGTCCAAACTTTTGGCCTGTACTGTATATGGTGTCCTGACAGACAGCTAGCTGGGGTACATACCACGTTGTTGCAATGGGTTAGGGTTTAAATATGGCTTAAGATCTTTGTTGTATGACTTCTCTCTTCTTTCCTGTCTCTCTCTACACAAAGTAGTCTAATAAAAGGCAAAAATACTGAAAGCATAATCTTAAAGAAAAACAACAGTAGCAAAAAAAAAGCCTTTGCCAACTTCTGCTGTATTGATTCAATGACTGTTACTGATACTGATACAGCTACTGACTTAACTGTGCTTTGGTCAATCAAAAGACAGTTGCTGTCTGAGCCACCAGACAACATTAACATAGACAGGACAGCACATTATCATAGCTGCCATCCCATATCTGATTAAAATCTGTCGATGCTCTACACTATTTTGGCCAGGATATTGTGATAACTGCAGTCTATTATTTTTTTTATCAGTGCTGTATTTTTGTTTTCATGGATTAGAGGTCAACTTCTTACAATCTCTCTCTCTCACACACACACGCGCACTTTGTTTCTTCCCAACATTTAAATGTAAAAATTACAGTAACGGCATATAGCTCTGTCTTCCCATTGTCTTCCCAGTCTGAATCGTATCTAAAGCTGATGACTCCTGACAGAAGTAGTCCACTGTCATCAGAAATGCTTCTGTGGCAACACGATAGCCGCACTGACTTCCTGCTTCCTCCTATTTGGTTACAGTCCTCAAGTTCAGTAAGCCTGTCTGCCTGCCAAACACAACTGCAACATGATATCAAAAGAACTGAAGCGATTATATCCAAGAGTCTGATTGTATGATATGTCATCACTTTTGATTAAAAATGATCACTTACAGAAAATTATTAACCATTCTGCCAAGCAATCTGATAGTGAGACAGTCCTATGTGACGTAAAGCTGACCTGACCTACTCAGGCTACCAATCTGAAGCTATTGTTATTCTAGCAGTGAAGTGATGAGTGAGTTGACAGCTGCCAGTTGCAACCAAGACAACAGAAAGCATCATTTCATTGTTTGACCTGCCATCCAAACACCTGTCAGGTAGTGAAGTTTAAACTGGGCAGAGAAGGACTGAGACGCTATGTGACTCAGCCTAGGTGACCTACATTGGAACTACATGGCAACTCCAGAGGTAGTGTAATACACTACACTCTGTAGTTTAATAGTGGGTTGTTAGAAAGTAATCTGAGACATGGGTACGAATTAGCCTAAATACGCAAATTGAAAGAAATATTGTCAACAGAGTGTTAAGAAAATACAACAATAACAACAACTGTATACACTTTAAAATTCTCTACAGCCATTTGGCAAAGAGCAGTATAATCAAGTGATTTATTTTTCATTAAGAACAGCGGTGTAAGTCCACAAGTAGTTCAAGACTACTCAAGTCAGAGGAAATGAAGGAAAGCAGTATTGAGAAAGAAAGAAAGAAACAGTGTGGGTGAATGCCTTTTGGCCTTCAACAGATTCACTATCAGGCCAAGGCATACAGAAGAGCTGTGCCACTAGACTGCATGGATACAGAAAATAAAGATAAATGAAAAAACTTACTTTCTCAGTGAAGGATGAACTTTGAGACTGAAATACAATTGAAAGTGGTTTAAACTTTATAATAATTTGGCAACACAAATTTCTGAATGTCATGATTAGAATGGCAAAGCTGCAAAATGTGGGTTGTTAATCACAGGGATCATACTATGTTCCCTTTGAACAACAGGTTGTACATTGCAGTTTGAAACATTTTATCAGTTACGCCTCTTCTGGCTTCCAGGACAACAGTTGAACAAAATAAGAATTCTTCCTCTCAGACAGACCAAAACACACAAAGTTAATGCATGACAATAGCTCCGCTGTTTTGAGCCCTTTGGCCTGTGTTATGCTTAGCGAACGAAGCTAAAAAAATCTAAAGCCTCTTGACTCATGATCTCGCCTGGAAGCTGTAGAGCACATCTTACCTAGCAGCAATTACTTCAACTAAAACTGTCAAAAACATTTGCCTAACATAGACTACAGTATTTTAAGTGAAATACAGACAACTATATCACTGTAATTTGTAGGTTACAGAATACAAGTGTCACAAAACACACACATACTGAGGACAGCTTGTACAATATTACTGAAATTCTTCATGTTTCACGACTGTTTGACTCACTCCTTTCTCCTTTCTAATTCGTCATGGCATGCCTTCATTAGATGTAGCCTTACCTTTGGTTTGATGGGTTTGACAGCAGGGATGTCTGTGCCCTCGGCTCTCTGTCTACTGGAGTCAAAAACCTTCCTCTTTTTGGTTGATGCCTTCTGGCAGATGGGAATATGCTTCTTCTGCAGGTGGAAAAGAAGTTAAATACAGTGAAAATTCATCAGTTTCCACATACACATACATTTGAGGCACAGTTTAGTGGCTTTCTATTACGCTAGCTATCTACAAGCTTGAAACACATGTTCAAAATCTCTGTGTCTGTGTACAGGAGACAATTTCCTTGTAAAGCTAACCAGGCATTATTTGTGAATACAACTCATTCAGTAAGTTACTCATTCAGTAAGTGGCTTCAGTACCAATACATGATGCATCTAAATTCATCGAAGCCTCTAACTCCCCTGTATAGACACATTATCATGCGCATATCCCAAGACACACCCATACACATTAGTCGTTAATGCTAATGCTTGATGCATTAATTCTTTATGTATTTGTAGGTATGTGTGTATTACAAGGAAAAATGTTCCTCTAACTTCACTGCTGTGTTACATTAGCTCTGGTGAGCTCCAACCCTGAGGCTGTATTCCTCTGAACAGATGAGCACATCTAGCATGAGCAGATAAGCAGCATCATCACAAAAATATCACCATGTATTACAAGATGAAGTAACAGTGACAGTGATAACAATGACAGTGGAGTAAAAGCAATTATATTGATATCTATTTATACAGTTTTTACTAAATATTGTAACACTGCTATAATGGGCACTGTAAAACCCTCTCTGGAGTAAGTTAATCTCCTAGTGAAAAGCTGCACATATAAAGCCTACAAGCATATCAATATGGCCTGGGTTCTGTGACTGGATGCCCTGCCAAACATATGAAATACATAACACGACAGCAATCACCCCTAAGCCACAACTTGGCAAAACAACTTTCAGCACACAGTCTTCAGTTGTCGGTATTTTTAATCATATACACTCTGATTCAAACTTGGTAAGATTTCTAACCTTCCTTACAAAATGAACTTTACAAGTCCCTACTGGCTGACTGGAGCGCAGCCAGAGACACAATATTATCCAAAGAGCTGATATGCTGTCAGCTGATGATCACTGTGGAAAATACCACCAACACACAGGCCTTTTAACATGACCAGCAGCTTCTTCCACATGCCAAATTTATCCTCGCATTACAATATAACAACCATAAAAGCTGCTTTTTTCCCCATTTGAGCTAAATCCAGTGCATCATATGATTCATCTCCTCTTTACCAATCCTGTCCATTTTACTCTGATCTGTATCATATTGTATCTTATTCTCTTCTTTGTTGTTGATGAGAGTGCTGTTTATGAATGGAAAACAAGGCATATCAGAAAATGACCCCAAACCAAGAGGTTCTTCTTTTTTACCAGAACTTTGGGGAAAAATCTTCTTCCACAGATTTTGCATGGTATCAGGTCCTCAGCAGGAGGAGCTTCACCATCTGTAACAACCGCAGTGAGGGGCAGAGAATATAGTCAATGCAGGGGCCAGAGTAAATGTAATGATAAATAATGATGGTCAATAACAGTCTTTAACCCTCCTGTTATCTCCAAATTTAATAACACTTTTAATCAATTTGGGTCCATTTTATCCCAGCAATTTAAACTTCCAGAAAAAATATTACAACAATAATAACTATTAAAGTTTATGTGTCAGGTACATTAGGTTTCTTGTTGTCTACCTCAAAAAAAAAAAAAAAAAAAAAATACACAGAGGAATCATGTTTGCCCCTCTCAAATGTCATATGAACTGGACTGGTTCTCGCACCACTACAGGTGTGGTTATATTAGGTGAGGGCACTAAGGGGAAAATAACTAAATATGAGGCAAAAAAAAAACAACAAAAAAAAAAACGATGTTAATCATGTATTTAAAAGCGTTAACACTGAATGGAGTCAAACTGAACCCACAGATAAGGTTACTAATGATAAGGGTGGAAAGGGAAGAGAGGGGGCACGACACAGGCAATATTTTAAGAGAAAGTCAATGGTTAGTTTTGTCTTCAAGGCTGCCGTTTTGGTCACAGGTTTTGACACAATGACCCAGCCAGAGTGCCTCAACACAGTGCATGTCATGAGAGAAATGGGAGTGGGCTCATGCAGTAACATAAGGTTTGGTAGTTAGCTAAATTCAAGGACATAAAACTGTGTCTGTAGCTAGCCACAATTCTCTACTGGTGCCAATTACCAACCCAGCTACGAGCCGAGTCGTTAGCAGCGGGCTAACAGCGGCTAGCACTGATGTAGGGATCACACCCAGTCAGAGACACCGGAGCTAGCTTCATCCTCGGCCCTAACGTACCTCACTGCTCACTAAGGCTGGGCACCAAACAACAAAGAAGGTCGCTTCAAGCACAAATACAGCTCCCGAAACGAATGGCGGATAAAAAACGAATCATTTGAGAGCTTGGCTTTACAAAAAAAATAGTCAGAATATGCCCGTGAATCCACAACATATCTCACCTGCGAATTCTTCCATCATCCGCTCTTGTCTGCTGCCACTAGCAACCACAAAATAGCCTCGCGACAAGAGAGGTGTCACGTCTGTGTACTTCCGCCCATCGTTTAAGTAGTCCGGCCGTTAGTAAACGTACTTAAGTTAAAAGTAGGTTAGTTTTTCATTTTTGACAAGATATGATTTTTTTTTTTTTTTTTAATTTACATGCTCAGTTCAACCTATTATCTCTCTTTCTCTTTCCTCTGTAGGAGGCGTACTCTTATTTGCCAAATACATGTTTAGTGTTTTCTTTTTCAGTCTTTATTGAAAATACATTCTAAACATTTTAAATATGTGCTCGAAATAATGTTGCACAAAGAAACTGGAGTATGAATTTAAAAAAATGAAACTTCTGTTAAAAATAGAAAAAATAGATCATTAATATCAAATAATTAGAGAACAATACAACAAATTATTTATTCCTTAGAGTTCACAGCACAGATCGACAGTTTTATTACCTTTTTAGTGTTTATAAGTTTGGTAGTCTTTATATATTCTTTAAATTCACATAAGAAGCGATTAAACTGGGGATACGCTTTGTAATTCTGCTTTTATCAATATAAAATTTACCGTATAGGATCAATACGTTTACCATGAAATCAATGTTCACATAATGTTCGTACGCTGAATTCCTTGTGAGTACTGCACGCTGAAAGGTAGTCAAGGCATAAGACCTAACGTTGGATGTTGTTCCACAGGTGTCCTGCTTTAGTTATGATTTTCCCACAAAGGTTATTGCGTAAACTGACCGAGCGCATTAGCTGCCTTGGCTCCGTGTGTGGGGCAATTTCCGGTTTCTGTAGATTATGTTAACATTGGTCGTGAATGATCTTGACATACACGATCTTTGGCTTCCAATAGCAACTGGCTGTATTTGGAAGCCACCTCACACACCAACATGCGAATATTTCATTGGCTGTTATTGCGCCGCTTGCACGGAGGGAGTGAGTGCATTGTTCATTTTGAACAGCAGGTGGGGCGTGGGAGGCAACCCTGCGCCCTCCGTAGAGTCCAATATTATTCCCAAATATGGGAATAAAATGCAGGAATTAGCTCTGACCATTTCGCAGCAGTTTAGATATCAGTTAGACATTAGACATGTGGCTTGTTTCATTTAAGTGTTTCAAGGGCCTAATAATAATGCAGTGATACAGCAGAAACATGAGAAATCAATGTCATCTTGTAAGTGAGGACAAACAACCACAGTTATGCACTGAAATCAATTATTAGGAGAAGGTTGATTTATGTTTTTCCTCTCCACATATCCACATGGTAGACTGACACTACATAGCCCATGATGCTGCCGGAATGATGTATATAAATTACGAAATATGGGGGAAACAGTGAGTATGTCCCTTATTTGATATGTATCTCCCTTAAATGAGAGGTCTAAAGATGGCAAACACTGAAACGACTGAATGCCCCTGCCTTTGTTAGCTCAAAGACAGACACTGAAGCTGGCAAGGCTGGCAATATTGAGCACATGTGTCAGCTGAATGAGGCAATTCACAGCCGGATCCCATGAGATGACAAAAAACGTGTTGCTGAATGGCCCTCAGCCAACGCCACAACAAGATCACTGTTCAGACTGACCCACAGACAGCTCAGAACTCGGATATCCCTCTCTCTCTCTCTCTCTCTCTCTCTTCTGACCATTTAGCATTGCAAACCGATATCAGGATCCCCTGAAGATTGTTTAGATTTTATAGGTTTATTTCAAGGATGCAAGGTCTCAATTAGTGATGGATACTTACACACACACACACACACACACACACACACACACACACACAAGTGGACAGTTGTGTAGTTAACCTTTTTATGTGCTCATACTTGCAAAGCGTGTTCCTTAGTGCTTTCACTTAGAAATCACTTGGCACTGAAAATTGCCTAGTGCTCAAACATGTTTTGTTTGTACCATGTAAGTATGTACCACATCATGTTATAGTGTATCCTGATTTATACTAGAGTCTTACCAGCTTAATCAAGAGGTGCTTTAGTCGCCTAATGTCCTGTTATAATCACCATAACATAACCAGTTATGCTAATAAGATTACACTAATTTGTGCAGTAATTATCTAATTTTTCTATGTACCTGTCTCCATGTGATACATGGGTGATATTAGTATGATTTTACACATCTGAGAGTGGTTTTTCAGAAATTAGGTTTTCCTTATTAATATGCAAATTTAGTGTATGTAGCTGCTCCAAAATGCAATCAAATCATCACTCTTCTGTGTGAAGCTGTGGTGCAAGTGTGTAGTTCCTCTGTGTATTGTTTTTGTATGACTCTGTTAACTAAAAGGCACCTACACCTACCAGTGTTATCTTCTTTGCTGGCGTGCTGAGGAGGTGGCATGGGGACTTGTGGTGCCAACAAAATGGGCAGGCTGAAGGCCAGCTCTGTGGTGAGGATGGAGCTGGACAGTGTGGAGGCAGTGATGGAGAGGAGGATGAAGCTGAAAACTGTCATAGACAACCAGTTTCATCCTCTCTATGCTGTACAGAGGCAACCAGCCACAGACTCATCCAGCCAGGTGCCTCAGAGCACCTGAGGGGCTCTTTTGCAGCAGTAAGTCCTGCCTCCACTGACTGAGACCCACAATCATACACTGGCCAAACTGCCTCCAGCACAGCTTTTACACATACATACATAAAGATTATGTATGGGTGTATGTCCTGTATGCATATTTTTAGAAGCAGCATCAGTGTCCCTGTCTGAGGCGCCACGCAAAGGACAAAGGTGACAGGGGTGTGTTTCCAGTACAGACACTGCACATATGTACACACGCACACACACACACACACACACACACACACACACACACACACACACACACACACACACACACACACAGATCTATTGTGTTTATTTTTATTTTACCTGATTCCACATTTTTGTACCTCTTGCTTTGATGTCCACTTTGATGTCAACTGCTATTGCTGCTGTTTCATTTCAATAAATTAAAGGCTAATCAAATCCAGTGACTTACAGTATATGAATATTGTGGTGATAAACATGGAGATTAAGAAGCACCGTAAAGTGGGTCCTATAGTCCACTACAGACACCGTAAGTCCTTACAAGAGTCCTCACTAGTTACAGTAGCCTCGGTGCGCCCTGGGGTGCAAAACATGAGGTCTCGTCATGGATAGGAGCGCGACGCATTTTACGCACCTTGCGTTTTTTGCGTCCCGTTAGTTGGCTGCCATCTGTGTCAAGTTAACCAGAGACAGCAAGAGTAGACATAGCCGGACTATTCTGCCTTCGGAATAAAAACGTAAATTTGGTCCATTTTAGAAATAAAAATGAGTTTTGATGCAACATTTTTGGGGAAAATGCCAATTGCGTTTACACTTACGACAAATTCTCCGTAAAAACATTATTTCTTTTACTTTGGCACCTTACATGTTGTAGAATGGTTACCCATAGCGATTTAATTTTGAAAATAATAAGCGGAAGTGTCTTCATTCCGACGAGCTTCACACTCGTGGTGAACCCTCCATGAGCGCAACGGGAAAACCGAGGTGGCTTTCGTGCTGATGTGATTGACCCGCGGAATAACGAGAAGCTCTCACCAAACAGGTACCCTAATGATGATTACAGAAAAATATTTAACAGAATACATTTCTTTCATCCGGCTTACCCCCTGTAATAAGCAGGGCTGCGTTTAGGCTGTTGACATAGACTGAGCTTCATGGGGGTCTTTGTGAACAGAAAAAGACCCAGGCTGGCTTTTGATTTATTATTGAAATCGACTCAAACAAACCCTGGATCATAGCTGGCATGTCTGTATACCAGGCATAGCGCTTTGTCTGTGATAACACTGAAACTGTGATTATTAGGACGGCATTACGCACGCCTATTCAGATGAGGTGCACCGCAGCGCCTCCGTTCATTACTAACAGGAGGATAAACGCTTGAAGACACCAATTATTTAGGCCATAACCTATCCCAATCTTTTGAACCGCCTGCTTGGTATGAGAAACATACTCGTGGGTAGGCACACCCTTTTGTGTAAACGCCATCAGTTGAACAAACCGAGGAGGGATGCTGCACAAAGGTAACAGAAAAACTACAATTTGAGAAAATTCGAGGAATAATATAGTGATACTACTGGACATAATAATAAAAAAACATCACCTTTTGTTTTGTAAGGTTATAATGAACTCCTGTTGTATGGACATATTAATAATGACATTTGAGATAAATACAAGAATGTTCAAAAAGGGCATTATGAACTTACTGTTGAGTATCTGTGCTTTTTATTGTTTGTTTTTAAGGGTAGTGTGGGTTTTTGTCTGTCATAATTCTGATTTAGCATTTCAGTATTGTTTATTTGCATAGCTAGAAACTAGTGAAATCTGTTTAAATGGCAAAAATAGGTTTTGCTGCCTATATTTGAACCTGCAGTTCGGGGTTCACCCAGAGACCTGTGCAGAAAATCAGCAGTTTGGCTGAAAGTTCATGTCTAATCTAACTTCTTGCGTGTTCTTTAAAACTGGACCTTTTTACAGCCTTTTCAGATGGCCTATCCAACAATAATGTGTGTGTGCTTGTGTGAGATGGTGATCAGTCTCAGTTATAACCTAGGCTACCTCATGTAACACCAAGATACACTGCTGCTGCCTAAAGGAGACTCCATTCCTTCATCACTGTCCTGATCATTGACACTTTCACCAGTGTCAGTACGCATCTTCTGTTTGACAGCACAACAAATGGTCGCAGAGCAGCTCCCAACTTTTTCTCAGTTTAAAGTCGGTGACAGAGAGGGCATACCATGTTGGCCTGTTGTATTATTCAGTGATCATCATTTGTTTGGAGTCTATTTTAGGAATATTGTTGTCCTGACCAGCTGAGCTCTAGCGGGCACTTGGGAGCAATGGCATAAGGACAAGCTGCAGCGTGCCTCCGCTGGCTGGTTAAAACAAGAGTCGTTTCTGAAAGAGCAGGACACGATGGGGACGCTATGGGTGTAACAGTGTGATTAAATTATGTAAAACTGCCAATTAATATTTCATAGAATAGGAGGATATGACACGTTTGCAAAGCCTGTTCCATCACATTTGGCTCTCAGTGAAACCACCTCCACAGTGTAAAATATCTGCATTCACGTGCAAAGACAAATGATGCTGAATGAATTAATTACAATGATAAATAATCTATCATAAATAGAATGTGATTTTTCACCAGCTAGCTGAAAGATTTACAGTGTTTGTCTGTTAACATATACTTACCTACTATGAAATTCTCTCTTAGACATATTTTTTTTTTAATGTAGGCCAATTTATTACTGGTACAGTAGAGATGCTTAAAGAGTAGGACCCATAGCCAGATGCATTTCGTTGCTGTCTCATTTGACTGCAACTCAGGATTAAGGCATGATTTACTGAGATGTTTACAAATGCAAATGAAATTGCAAAAATGCATTATTTTCTCCAAGTGAATCTATTTATCATTTAGACAATGGAGAACCCAGTGCTTTGCCATACTGTGCCAGGGCTGCATTTAGTTTTTCCATTTGGATCTTGGTTTGGCCTTGAACATTTTTGAATACTTCTTCATTTTCTGATCAAATCTTCAACCTTTCGAAAAATCAAAACATGCATTATCATCCCTGACTCTACATCAGAGTATAAGTCTGAGTAGACACAGTAAGCCTTAATCTTCATGGAGATTGCCTCTTTTTTATGCCTGTCTCGCTTCCCTAAGTTGAGCCTGATAATTGTACATGGAGTAACATCTGTCGGGTCTCACCCATCCTGACACCATTTTGAGAGTGACAGCTGAGTGGGATCGTGCTCAGATGATGACAGAGGGGTGGTCCAAAAATAGCCACAGCCTATCACAGCTTGCTCAGCACTGGATATAGTCACAAATGGAGGTGGGGGCTGAAGTCTCTTTTTGCAATTTCCTCATCAGTTAAAAGCTCAATCCTTAATCCAAAAGTATACAAAACGGTTGGCCTGCCACAGATAATCAAAATACTGGATTTTTAAAAAAAAATCTTCAAGAAGAAGAAAAGTGAAAAAGTTTTGGATACACCTTTGATACATCACAATATTGAGTGTCCATTGTATTTCGAAGCTGTGACTATGTGTAAACTTTGGAGTGAAGTTTAACTAACCTATATTGTGGGTTCGGATGGTTACAGGAAGTTTCTTGTTCTTCTCCTGACAACCAAAGGCCAAGACAGTTTATGTGTGTGTATCGATAACCAAAATCAAAGAAACCTCAGACTCAACCTTAATTCTCCAAAAACAGGGCAGCAAAGCTAAGATTGGTGCACAAGGTCAGCCTCACCCATGCACAATGATATAAAGCTTTAACATAACAGAAAGGCTTAACCTATATCTCCATGGAAACAGAGCTCCCATCATGCTTTGCAGTTAGAAGTGGGTTGGAATTTGAAAACAGTGCCACCCTACTAGGTTCCCCATTTGTCCTGTTTTTGTTTTTGGTTGGTTTACTGCTGTGCCTCAATTCATCTACACTGCCCTCTTTGTTCCCCCAATATTCTTTGTCAAGGATTTGTCTTCCCTGTGTCACTGGTGTAGCCCATACCCTAGGCTGAGATTAAAATGGATTAGTCAGGGATTATGTCATAAGATAAAAGGACGGAGAGACGGATGGGGAAACCATTGTGCCATTTTCTTCATGCCAACACAAACTGGCTGTGTATTCAGTGGGTGAACCTGCTCGGAGCTGCGAGTTGCACAAACTCTCCGTGTCTCAGTCAGGTTAATGAAAGGCATAGCATACGCTCACTTGCATGTCTGTGTCCATGTACGCATGTGTGTGTATGTTAAGTGTGTGTTGCTGTGTGTGCCAGGCCCTGATATGGTGAGGTGTGTCAGCTATGACGGATGTGGAGGCGACCTATGAGGACTTCATCGCCTCCCGACGGTCCGGCCGCAGGAACGCTATCCATGACATCGCAGCAGCCCCCGGGGTGCAGGGACCCACTGATCTGTCGCAGGGTTTGGCTCAGCTCAACATCAACAAGTCAGGTGAGAAACAAAAATTATCACAAGGACACACTATTTTCCCTGTAGCTACAACACATGAGAAAACAGAGGAGAAATTCACTGTAATTAACTGGGGTGCTTACTACAGCTGGGTATCATTTGAAACATTTTAATACTCATACAAGCTTTCAGACTGGCGACATGCCCAGGGTGCATCCCTGCCTTCTACCCAATGCATGCTGGGATAGGCCCCAGCCTGCTGGTGACCCTGATTAAATTAAGCAAATACAGTAAATGGATGGATGGATGGATGGATGGATGGATGGATGGGTGGATACAAGCTCTCAGTACTTCAAATTTAGCACCGTTTCCAGAACATTTTGTGCTTTTGTGCCTTTTCTTTTGTAGAAAGGCAGATGTCTCACTGTGTGATAGGGAAACTTCCTCTTTTGTTACTTTACTATAAACAGGCTATGCATAGTTGTTTAAAAAATACCATCTTCAGTAAAATAACAGTGCAAGAAATGACATCCCACTGGATCCATTTTATTTTTTACTATTTTTTCATTCCATTGGTGATTAAAGGAAGAACTGATAGGGTACGAGTACAAAACCTAGTCACATTATCCAGCTTGCGCTATAAGTATAATGACAGTTGATGATCCTAATAGGTGGCAACGTTGCCATCTACTGTATAGTGGTCCCTATATCATGTGTGAGGACATGTTAGAGAGGGGAACACTGTTGAAAAGGAGACTGATTTTGTGAATTCTTGGAGAGATTGTTTTTAAATCTAAATGAGTTTTATGTGATGTCAGATCTAAAATAGAAATACTTGTCTGTCCCCAAAGAATTCCCCATGAGTGCTGTTCTTTATCATCTTTCCTAATCCATTGCCTTCTGTTATTCATCGTCTAATTGGATTGTCTTAGACCTTAGTCATGTATATGAGCTCTAATACTGATGATTTAACATGTTTATCCTGTGTGAAAGAACTCAGTGTGACTAACATTGAGCTATGCAGGGGACTGCGGAGGTGAAAATAAAGGTGTTCCTGATACAGAATTTTATCTAGTCAAGCTTTGTGGCACCAGCTTCCCAAGGGTACTCAGGAAGGTGCAGTGGTTGTCTGGTAATCAGAAGGTTCCTAGTCCTTGAGCAAGACATAGGGCCCCTAATTGTTCCTGATGGGCAGCTTGGCACCTCTGCCATTAGTGTGTGAGTGTGTGTGTGCGTTAATGTGTAGCAGACACCGTTAAGCGCTCTGAGTGGTCGGTAGACTAGAAAAGCACTTTAGAGATGCAGCCCACTTTTACCATTTGCCAGTTAGAGTGTACAAAAGTGTAAAAATGACTGATTGGAATTCACCACAGGGATATGATCAGTGGAGTGTTCTGCTGTTGTATAATTACTGTAACAAATTCACTACAGTGATAACTTATTTTTGCTCTTGATAACAGAGAGAGACAGGTCAGGTTGAACCCT
Source organism: Myripristis murdjan (assembly GCF_902150065.1). NCBI lineage: Eukaryota > Metazoa > Chordata > Actinopteri > Holocentriformes > Holocentridae > Myripristis > Myripristis murdjan. Next base: position 18,578,449 of record NC_043999.1, read on the forward strand.
CTGATGTTATAGTGATGTATAGGGTATGTGGCTTACACCGTTGAACCACCTAGATAGTCCTGTCATGATAGTACTCAGTAAGCATAGGCTGCATGCAATTTAATTTATTATTCACTGTAGATTCCAAAAAAAAAACAAACAAACAAAAAAACAAATCAAATTCCTGAGTGAATGTCACAAATCACATGTTAATGAGACTAATGTCATCAGTAACTGCGTTCAGTATTCATGTTCCTAAAGCTCCATACAATGGAAAAGGGTTTGTGTTGATGTGAATAGAAAGTGCTCTCTGCAGCTGATGAGTTGAATCATTGCTGACTTTTGTTCCTGGTCTTTTCTTGGCCACTTGGACAGATGATTCAACTGACCTCATTTACATCGCTCATTATATAAAAGTCAAATGACTTTACCAGCAGGCTCATGCATTAAACTTGACTTCCTGCCCTTCCTCTCTCTCTCTCTCTCTCTCTCTCTCTCTCTCTCTCCCCCTCTCTCTCTCTTTCTCTCTCTCTCTCTCACTCTCTCCCTCTCCCTCTGTTAGGTGATGAGGGTGACGACTCTGAGAAAAGCCAGGATTCTCCATCTAAAGAGCAGGAGAGTCAAGCTGGGGGCAGCTAACTGGTTAAGGGCAGCAGTCATTTATGGACTAAAGGGAGCCGATCCTACTTGTCTACCTGATCTTTGAATGCTCGGCCTCTAATTGGCTGATAGCATCTCCTTATCCCATCCCACATCTGTACTCCAAGCCAATGACAGGAGCTGACTCGGCAGGATCCTCTACAGTCATCAGCCCAAAGACAGGAAGCCCACAGCATCACTCTTGCACCCACAGTGCTGTCTGCCCTGTGTACTTGGGTGTGTTCCCGTTTCCATAAAAAGCCTCCTCTCTTCACCGCCTTTCCCTCACGGCTACTGATAGTCAGACTGAATGTGAAGGTGTGCTAGGTGGAGGCAGCGGGGTGTCAACGGCCAGTACCAGCCCTGTTCACCCATCAGGGGGCCGCAGAGGAAAGGACAGACTGGAAAGCAGGCTGTTTTGGGGCGAGCTTAAGTGCTTCCACAGAACAAATGAACCCTGCCCCCTCACCCACACACACCCCAACGCCTTAAGATCTCATCATCATGGATACAGCTACACTCCTAGGGAACATATCTAGGGAACCGAGGACAGTGATTGAACACTAACAGCTGCTCTGTTCTTCAGATGTACTTGCCCTATAAGTGCTCACTGTTAACCACTGCCCAGGATGGACTGTTTTTGCGCCCTGCCCCCTCACAATGGATGCCATCTATCCATCCATCCACCCATCCACCCCTTTTTTTGTCTGCCCATCCATCTCAAACATCAGAGTTTAGGAGGATTTATGCACCCCAGCATTTTCAGCATGGTGGTGATTGGCCCAGGAGCGGTGATAAAATTACAAGTCATAACAACGTGTCAAATTTGGTAATAATTGGCCCAGAGTGGGGCTGCATCATTTGAGGGGTATGTCATGTTTACTGTTGCCTTGTTTTTATTGCTGGGGCTGTGGAACTGTGTTGGTGCGCCCTTTGTCCATCTGATGCAGTTACTCTGTTTAAATGATGGGCTTTAATCCCAGGTTTACTCTCACTTACTGGCACATAATCTGGGTGAAAGAAAGTATACACTAGCCTGGTGTCAATTGTAGGGTCTCACAGACATGGCCAGGGCTTGGTCATTACGTATGATGCACACATTTCCTTCCTGAGTGCAATATTTTTTTTAAATTATCTTTTATATATTGTTTTTTTTTTTTTTTTTTTTTTTTTTTTTTTTGCCAAAATAGGTGATTTGTTAGCTGTAGTCTAGTTTCTGCTGAATGATTTTTTTAGTTAATGTCCTAGCATTTGAGGAGTTTCATCTCCAATCACAATATATTCAGTTTGAGACAAACCTGTTTTCTGATCTTCATGATTACATTTTTTTTAAAAATACAAATGATCCTGCATCAAGTTCTATGTTCAAGTTCAAAGGTTGTAAGTCATTTTTGACTGAAAAAGTTATTTTACATGTTGGAACAAAGGAAAATATCAAGGGTTTCGTTCCAAATTTCAATGTATCCATTTGGGGAAAAATACTACCTGATATTGTGAGTCTTACTTTTATGCCAGCAGTTGTACAAAAGGTCATTGTATCATTTTGAAATGAAAATCAAATCAATTCTAGTTTTATTGGTTTCACATTTCAAGCTCAACCCTGTTTAGTTAATGCGTGCAGTTCATCATATTCAAAATTTCAATTCATTATCTGTGGAGAATGTCTTGTGTCTTGTACTGTGTAACATGCAGGTTATGGATGGAGTTTGCCATTTGCTACTGAAGTAGAACGGTGAAAGATTTTGCAGGTTAAAAACAGGGTCTTTACTGTTGTCGAATTCTAGTTAGCCAAATCATCATACTGCCATATCCCATAATACACACCTGTGTTAGCTTTCTGTTGGAATGATTTGCTGATTGCAGTTGTTATTGTAAAGACTACCTTTGAATTTTGCATTTTCCCATTTTTCAACCTGTTGTCAACCTCAGAGAAAAGAAGAACACCCTCAAACTTCTCCATGTTAGCTACAGTACACTGCCTCGTGCTGAACTCTACTCCAAAATTCCTACAAACTTATTGCACCAGTTAAATATGTGGTACACAAACTCCAAAAGCATCAATCTTTCATGTCGTATGCAGTTTTGAAATGTTCTTTTGCTTAAAACAGTCCAGTGACATTATCTGATCACTCCCCTTGTTTCACCTCATTTGTTTTAAATAAACATCAGATCTTAAGACTGAATATAATTAAATCATTTGTTAAGGTGGGCATTTTTTTGCAGTGTATTTATGGGTCAAGAATAACTTATACATTTTTCTGGCCGTTGTGTGATTTGATGACCAGTCCTATTGCTCTGTGGATGACCTAGAACACCCATAATAGTTTTATGTGTTCTATATTTTTATTTCCTGCATATTTCTGCCACTGCTTCACAAGTCCCTTCACTGTGTCTTCCATGACAATTTGTTATTGACCTTATAGTTGACTTTGTTGTTGACATTGTTAATTTTGATGTGCAATTAAACTTCACCACTGACAAATGAAATGACCACATCAAGTGATATTGGCACTGTTAGTGTTTCCCACCATAGGCAAGTGAGGCAGAGGGTGTGCGATAAATCACACAAAAGAGTGTGAGACAAAGCACACATTCCTGTAAAGGTAGTGCAGGGACCCAGCCATCATGTTACTTAATCACTGACTTTTACTTGGTGTGTGTGCATGTTTGTTAGTGTGATAGTGACCTATCACAGGGTCTGTCTGTCTGAGAAAAGGGTTTAGAGCCACTATAGTGACTGAGGAATAAAGAGAGTCTTTAAGTCCCTCTAGTGGGGAAACTGAGATCCTGCACTCAGCCCCAGGAAAATTAAAAATCAATGATAATAATGTAACAATGCAAAATAACATAATAATGCACCAATTTTAGTTGTTTATTAATAGTTTATTTATATCACCCCAGAGGGCATTTATTTTTTTGTGATTATATGTGATGCAATACATGCTGTAACTATTGGCTTTTGTAATGCAATAGGTATTGTAATTACAGGCCTATGTGATATAATCGGTGCTCTGACTAATGGCCTAAATGATGCAATAGGCTCTGTGATTATATGCCTATGTGATGCAGCAGGCGCACCTGCATAGCAGAGTCATAAAATCACTGCATGTTGAAATTAATTTACTATACAATCAACTGTATGGACATGAACAGTACTTCCACAATATTACTAGACAGATTCATGCAATCTTGTGAAATCAAAATCTGGCCAATTAAACACATTCTGTGTCTTAATTGCTACATCATTCACAATATTGCCACAGTGCCACATTAACCCAAGAGTGGCATAAAGAAACAACAGCTGCAAGCAAATGAGGATTATGTAGTTGACAAATTCCCTTTAAAATACATGCATAATGTTTTACGTGCACCCATTTTCACCAGAAAGGTCACAGCACTCATGGGATAGTTGGGAGTTGAATTGCCTTACTTTAGGACCATGCTGAAGGTCAAACCCGTAACTGCAGCTGGTTTTTAAATTTAGGTCAACCTGTCACCCTTGATGGATAACCAACATGCTGGGTGTCCAGATTGCCTCCCATTAATTTTTATTGTCCCGACAAGGTAAACTTTGGTGAAAGCCAGGGTTTAAAAAAAAAAAAAAAGCAAAAACAAACAGACACAGTTCAACGTTCAGTGAATTGGTAAAGCAGCTGACATGTGGGAAAACTCTGCATCTTTCAGACTAACCATCTTGCGGTTGCTCATGCAGTGAATAGCGCAGGTCAAGTGTGAAGTCAGCCCCGTCCAGAGTATTACTGACATTCCTCACAAGGTACCTGCTGTGAATGCCTGACAGACGACCCTGACCCGACCCAGTAACCTCACAAGACGCTGCAACAACACCATGAACTCTGCTCTGGTCAGTTAAGGCTCCTGGAAAAGCTGAGACTGTTTGATTTCACAACAGCTTTCAACAACAAAATGACACTGAAAATGAAACTGTGCCCACTGATCTTTAATTTTCCACGACTGTGATACATAACTCATCAGCCCTTTTCCACTAGAGTTGATACCCAGCACTACACAAGGAGGAAGATTTATCGTGGCCAGTTCCCATGGAAAAAAAATCATACCATATAACACAAACTTATATCTGTGATTCAACAACTGCCATTGAAGAATCTCAAACAGCATCAAAATCAAATGTCCACAACAAGGATTAACAGTATTTTTGCTATTCTATCCTCATGATCCTGGTCTTTTTTTGTTTACATTCTAACAAGAGCGTGGATTTATGCTAGATACAGAAAACATTCATATAGCAATGCCAACAGACATGAACTTAGATTTTTAAACAACAGCCTTTCTCTCAAAGTGCATGTATACTGATTGGCTCTGTATGTATCATCATCATCTTCACCATTTATCTCCCCTGCTGTGAAGTGATCTTGCTATCCCACTCATGTCTGCTAGAGGGAGCTGCTGTAACTTGGACAGACTGCTGCCGCCAGTCAGGAAAATCCAACCTCATCATAAAGATCATCAAACAATAAGGGTTAGATCAGTTTGCGGCCTGTCATGTGTAATGTGTCCCTTGTTCCATTAGTCAGCTTTTATCTTGCCCACATTTTTCTTAAGGAAACATTTATGGAGTTGGCAAGATTTTGTTCCATATTTGGAAACATACGTTTTCACATCATATTGTCTTGAGGAGCATCTGGATTTTTTTTTTTTTTTTTTTTTTTTTACAATTATGCAAATGCACAGAGTCATTTACACAGAGTTCCTGGGCAGGAACTGACTCACTTCTTTCAGTGTTTTCTTTTTTCAGCACCACATTTAAAATGCTGCTTGAGGAACCCAGGGTAGCAAATTCACCATCAACTTTTCAATTACAAGAGTTAGTGTTATGTTAATTGCTTTTGTCACAGACTTGTGATGTTTGCATTTTTTTTTTTTTCATTTTATTTTACATACTAATTTAATTTAATTCATACTGTTCTATCTTGGTTCTTATTTTATTTCTCCAATATATATATTTGTTCCTGTGTTCTATACATTGCTGTAAAGCATTTGTAAACTAAATTTTATGATGTTGTCAGGCACAGTCCAGGAGCCACAGCTGAAAATGTTACATTATGTGTGTTTGTTTGATTGTTCATACTAGAATTTGTTCATAACTTCTCGACTGGTGATTTAAGGCTGTTGATTATAACCTGATAACGTTTGAATTGTGATGTAAAGCTTGAACAGAAGACAGTAACGTCTCAGGTAGTCTCTTTTCGTCTTGCTGTTGGATATTGCTCGGGCCACAGACGGCACGGCATGTTTGACTAAGACAAAGGTTGTGTTAAATTACAACAAGACAAAACACGACGATATGGAGGCCTGATGACTTGGATATGGATACATATCCTTGGTCAAACGTCAATCACACCTGATTAATGCAGTCAGTTTGTCTCGTGACCCCTGCAGGAACTAAAATCAGCTGTTTAATGGTTGTGTTTTATCAATGCCAAAAAAACCCATTCCTTTTCCATTGACAGCTACCAAATGATGTCATAATAGTTTGCTGCATAAACTTAACCACAAAGTGCCATTTTTAACAGAAGACACACAAGATGTAACCTGTATTTTACATTTATTTCATTGCGATAAAACACTGGAATAGTTTTGGCTTTAACAGCACACAAAAACAGTCAGTTCCCCAATAAAAGAAGGTGGTTTAATTCAAAGTCTTCAGTATGATATGATTTAAAATTAGCTGGGAAGAAGTCAAACTTTCTCACTCAGCTTTGAACTCGATGACCTCAAGGCAAAATGGCAACTTTTTAATCTATGGTATACAACTTATGTTGAAACACAATCAGTCCCCTCGTGCAGTCACACAGCTATTAAGTTGTAAAAAGGATCTCACTGCTGTGCAATCTGAACTCTTCAATATTAAATTCGAGACATGCTTGGGGAGCTTTGTCATCAGATGTCTCAATGTACTTCCCCACGGAAATAAAACACAAATATAATTGCTCACCTTTTGTTACTATTGTGCACTGAGGATACAAGGATACAAGGAAGTTTATTGGTCATTATACAGCAGGTTGTATAATGAAATTAAAATGTGGTTCCCTCTTGATTGATTTATTAAACATGGCATTTCTCACATCATCAGCACATTTTCTGATGTCACTGATGAAGTGTATTCTTCAAGGTCAGTATGGTTCTCCTGGGTAGCAGCATTATTGAACATCTGCCAGTCTGTGCATTCAAAACAGTCCTGCAGAGCTGCTGCAGCCTCATCTGTCCACACCCTAACTACAGTATGTGATCTGAACTTATCCCCATAATTGTTTAAAACTGAAGAATACCAAAAAAAGGTCTTTGTCTTAAATCTTTTATTTTTTGAATGAAAAGGTTGAATACAAGTAAAATAACAGTCGCAGTACAGTAGTGTAATGTAGACTAAATAACAAACAGTAATGAGTTAACGTGCTTAAGCTACATGTAAAGACATACAAAATCAGTGGCGTTGCTCTTCTAATTAATAAAAACACATAAAAAGAATTTTTCAAAGACAATTCTTGATATTTCCCGCAGACAGGGCACCATCTAATACTGTAGTAAGTGGATCCACACAGGATCCCATCAGGACTTTTCTATTCAGAAAGTAATTAAGAATATACAACTCAGGTTCCATGAAATACTATTTGGGAACTGAAGCTGCAAGTCTGCAAAGGCTTTTTTTTTTTTTTTTTTTTTTTTTTTTAAATCTCTGACTAATTTCCATGTGGGATGAAAAATCCATGCATGTCCTTGTGGAGCTCATTGTTCACATATGCTCGAGCGACTTCCTTGAATGTCTTGGCATCAAGCACAAGGATGAAACCACTCTGTCCTTGGTTGGAGTTGATAACCGATGTCAAAACCACCCCTGCAAATGGAAGGAGATAAGCTTTTGTGAGAATTCATGAACTGATAAAGTCCCAAATACTGTAAACATCATCTCTCTGCAAGACACAATTTCTAAAACATATACCAAGAGACACAAAAAAATCATCAGTCCTTAGTCCACTTCATGTCTCAATCTATGGAGGTCTAAAGTTCAATCAGTAATCTGTGTCCTCTCCTTCATTTACATTGCTTTATCATGGCTGAAGTGGATTAAAAGGATAGGTTTGGTGTTCTTCGACCCAGGCCATGTCAAAAATATCAATAATCGTCATTTAAAGTTACATAAAACTCAGGGTTCTAGTGAATGCAGCGTAACGCGTGAATGTACACAAGGCTGTTTATTATCATAAATGCTCACTGAAAACTTACTAGAAAGCACCGTTTGCACCGTTTTTTGCCTGGATACATTCATGGACATATTTGATGGTCCTGTGAGTTTCCTGCTTTCCTGTTTCCTGTCATTTTAAAGTTTTTTGAGGACAAGAACAAATGGCGTGTTGGATTGTGCTGAAAAATAAGAAGAAGCTGCAGCACAGTGGCATGTACCTCTTTACCAAAGCTAAAGGTGAAGTCATGTATGTACTGATATAAAAGATAGGAATGAATAATTTAATATGGCATGGGTTGAAGAATAACAAACCTTTCCTTTTGGTGAACAAATTCAAAAACAGATTCTGATTTTAGGTGGATTTACCTGGTCATCTGACTTCATTAAAAGACCAGGCATCCTTTGCTGTTTTGTACTTTCGTTGTATAATTCAAGAAATTCTGATGTGTTATTCTTATGTCAAATTACACATGATGTGTGAACAGCATGCAGGGTTCTCACCATCATCCTCTGCCTCTCCGTTGGGCCTGGGGATGAACAAAGGCTCTGAAGGCAAGCAGTTCTCCTCACTCCACCTAACCATTGTCTTGGTTTCTGTGTCAAACTTCCCGATCTAAAGAAACAGATGAAGAGCCAGTGTAAAACAACACTGGATTTAGCACAGGATTTTATAGCCAAGCAGGAGAAGCAGAGTCCTACAATAAGTTGCAATGGTTGCCTGAGAGGCATGGATCAACTGAACAACAAGGGCCCTATTAACAGGCCAGAGCAGGCAGAGCTGGTGAGCTGATGAGGTGGTAGTTTCATTGTGTGCTAGTGGGTTTTTCATATAATTACATAATTTGTGGCTTGCCATAGCCTTGCTTCCTCAGAAATGGGCATGGCGGTACACTAGAGGAATGAGTTCATACAAACTGCAAACTTGCGTGCACAGTACAATTCTGGTGTAAATATTTCCACTTACTCCTACAGCTGCTCACATCACATCTTAGAGCAGCCCACCCATTTGTGCCGTTTTCATAGTTTTAACTGGCAAAAGCACAATCAGATATACCCCAGTGTCACATAAACACCTCCGATGTATTGTTATGCTAGCATGTTTGTATAAACTACCTCTGTCATGGAGGTGGAATCTCTGGCCGGGGTTGTGTGATCACCCCTGTATGACTGTCCAGCTGCATAACTGACAGATGTGCACAAAACTTGGTGCTTAGGTTGGTCATAGGCCAACGAAGAAGTGATTAACTTTTTGAGGCTCAATCTCAGGCCATTGTCGTCCCTCCAGGGGGCATGACAATGGCCTGAGATTGGCACAAACAGGCCATAATTTCACAATGACGCAACAATCCCACTGGAGAGGTTAGTCATGGATCAAGATGTCACTGACCAACCTTCCCAGCAGACTGGCTGCATGAAGTGTGATCTATGACAACAACATTACTTTAAGGCGTTGGGGATGGGGAAATTAGCAGGTCTGGACTCTATATAGGCTCTGTTCAAGCCTGACCTTAAAATGTGTCTTGGCTGATCTGATAACAGGTGGACAGCTCTAAGTACAGTTGTAAATGCCTCCAAGAAGCACTGAGGATGCACTGAGACCTTGTTCCCACCTGGTATTAACATCTGTCCCGAGAAAGCCAAATACAGGCTGACACCTCTAAGTACAGGTGTAAACAGCTGCAATGCGTCCTGAGTGATCGGATTTCAGGACGCATTTGGAGGCAGTCTGGGACGCTTGTGTCCCCAGCGCATTAGAGGTGTAAACAGACGTATGTCCCAGGACGCACTGAAGGACCACCTACTATAACTTGACGTGCTCTGTCTTGTCCAGCTCAACACCCCGACATCAGCCAGACCGTCACTTTTATAATAGAGAAAATATCTTGTTTGACTCTGGCCAGCACAGCAGAACTTGGTTTAATTTAACACAGTTGACAAGACATAAGTTCCCCTAAAATATGACGCAAGAAATTCTGGGAGTCTCTAAAGTATGTATTTACAATATGCGGGGATTCTGTTACATATAAACTTCAGAGGCGACAGCCTTTCTTAAATTTCATGCCCTGGCGCAATTAGACACATTTTTACTAGACGCGATAGAGTTACTATACCCAAAGATTATGGGCAGCTGAGCATTGCGCGTTGCAGTTACTGCAGGAATACCACAGAAATACTACAGGCGGATTTATCTATCCACTTAAGCGGAGAAGACGACGAAATAATGTGAGCCTGTAACATGTGAAATGTGTCTTCAGTGATTGACAGCGCATTAAAATGAAGCTGGAGTGAGCAAAGATGTCTCCTTTTGTTCAGTACCTGCTGCCTGTTAAATGCCGTTTTATATTTATTTTTGCGTGGTAGAAATCATAGGCTACATGTGTATTTGCATATGGAGCGGGAAAGTGAGTTCCGAACGCAGGTAGGCAGCCGAGACACATTTGGAGACTCATGTTAATGCCAAGTGTGTACGCACAAACTCACAGCTGTCCACTAGTGTTCAGACCACCAAAGACGCATTTTGGTGGGGACAGTGCCTGAGATCCAGTCGCGCACATCACATTTGGACGTGGTCTTTGCCGCATACGGCTTCGGTCTTTTAGCAGTGCGTACACAAATGTGTCCTGGGCCACACTGAAACGCCGCTTCACTCAACTTGTCTTCCTCATTAGTGGAAGTATATACTCAGTCATGTGCCAACTGCGTCACATTCAAGCGTGAAACAAGAAGAAGTAACAACAAGCAAACTAGGCACAGCAAATGCATTGCTGCCTCCCACCGGTTACAACAACAACGGATTTGGTCTTTGCAAATGGAAATTATGTTTGGGTTTATTTGCATATAAAGTGGGCCGGAGACCCTGTGGAGACGCATTCTGATGCCAAGTGTAAACGGGTGTGAGCTCTCCTCTGGTACTGGATCCCAGTCAACTGTAGCTGTTTGTCATCTGTGTGAGGGCCTTCACTAGGTTGATTACATCCCTACAGTCCTCTGAAGGCAACAGGATCATTATTTGCATTCTATCTGCAGCCTATAATTTGAGGAATATCAAGCATATTATCAAAGCTCCTTCCAATTACCAAGTGCAACTAGCTCCATTTATCACCTATCAGTTATTTTAAGTGGAGATCAGGCGTATGGCTGTGAAATACTGTAATAAAACACAATAATGGCTGTAATTTTTGAGTAAACCATAACTGTGGCATGACAGTTTTTTTGTTTGTATGCAAAAAAACCTCATAATATTTACACAACTCACACAGGTTATCAAAATAAGTGCCTCGGTCATGTAAACAGGATGTCAGTGGAAGTCACCATGTAAAGGGCTTAAACAGGCAATTTCCTCTTGAGGAAAGCTGGTCTGGACTCTCACCTCCATTGAGAAACTGTCCTTATGCCACAGCAGGGAGAGCACTGCATTTAAAGGGTGTAAGAGGGACTGATTTGATTAGCCATGATTAACAATTTGTAACACAAGCCTTTTTCCATTGTGCCACAGCTGTGCCAGGATCCTAGTCATGGTTTGAGCAAAAATCTGTGGGTCATGCCCAAATGGGTGGGTGCTGTGGGTTTGCACCCTCATTCACAATAACAGGGCCCAAAGCCTCTTAGTCCAGTTCTTCCCTTTTCATTTCCATGAATGTTTCTCTAGTTTATCTTCCAGTCACAGAGTTATAAAGTGTGGTATCTTGACACCAAAGATCATGCCAAGTGTTGCGCCCGTGCAGTACTTTGTACCAGCTACTTTGCCTTTCTAATACATCATAAACTTGGAATTGAGCTGTAAAATAAATTGTAAAAAGAATTTCTCAGTACTGTCTGCACACTACATCAGAGAAAGTACATGGACTTTCCTGGGATTGGGGGTAGAATTAGGTCACGGTAGGTTAGGTTGAGTAGAAGTCAAAGATTTATTTCATCGCTGGGATCGCTGGGAAATTAAGTATATATATTGTTTTTTTTATGTGTGTGTGTGTGTGTGTGTGTGTGTGTGTGTGTGTTTTTCATAGGCACCTGATACAAAATGTAAAGAAAATCCAACAATATGGATTACAATATACAGCATGTGTAATAATGTTAATAATCAATTTGTCACATTTCATTTATGAAATAGTTCCCTTAGCTCACCCCACACTTGCTGTGTGGGGTTTCTAATTTCAGTAAACGTTATAATGATATGAAAACTAATAACAGACTGATTGAAATGCTTCAATTCAGGGAGCCCACTGTGCCATGGTACTGTGAAATTTTGCCTTGCACATTGCCTTTATATATTTTAAATTTTCCAAATACTTCTGGAATTCAAGAGAAGAAAACTGTGGGGTCTGCATTTTTTTGCAGCCCATCCCGTGTGTGTCATGTGGCAAAGAATAAAAATATCTATTAGTCTGAGTAATGCCAAGATGTTTCCTCCGGTGCCTTCCTCTTTGCAGAAGATTAGCCTCTGAACTCTGCATTTCAAATGAGCGAGACACACTCCAAGACTTTTTCTTTTCCCCTTACTTTCTGTGAGAAGAAAAGTAATTCAACGCTTTGAAGCTAATCAACAGTTTCCTGCGTGTCTGGCGAGGTCACGTGCAAATGGACAGGAACTTTAAGGACAGGACGCCTGGGCATTGCAGCCACTCATTCTGCGTATTTGTCTCTGTTGCAACAATTGGTAATTTACACTTCAGTAAATTGCTTCCTATCCTCAGTTACGTCAACTGGCGAGTCTTGGTTCTGCAAATTGCTTCCTACCTCTGCAAAAACAATGCTGACAGGAACAATCTGTTTCCCATTTTGTCCTATATTTAGAGGGAATAATCTTTACGAGTCTGCCAGTGTCGGGTCTCCTCTGGCACATAACAGTTATGAGACTGCCAGGGATCACACACCCGGATGTTCCCACCAATATTCTGCAGCAATAGCTTTACAAAAATGTTGAATTTTACCTCTGTGGCCAGTGCAGATCTCTCCACACAGCACCCATAGACAAAACGGTGCCTCTTGCCATTGACGTCATAATTAATTCTGGGTAATTCAAGACCTGTTGGAAATAATGCAACATATCAAATCGTAATCTCATCAAGACACAAGTTGAGCATAACTCTGATCGCTGCAAACATCTACTGGACAAGCTTCAGTTTTACCTTGACAGAGCACCTCTGCCTGGCAGATGAGCTTGTCATCCTTCTCTTTCACAGCACTGGCTGTCGTGTACTTGAGCTTCACCAGGTTGTCTCCTGCCTTGGTGCCCTGCAGACCAAGGCAGATTAAACACAAGGTTAAACACAACTGTTAGAGGAATTACTTTGTTTTGATTTAGGCTGGCTGTCATTTGCAATGCTTGAAACCTACCTTGTCAGGGTGCAACGGCAGAGCAAATCTTCTGTAGGTTGGTATAGAGTAGCTATCATCTTTTAAGTCAGCACCTTCTTTCAGCTTGTTCAGGTAGAACATTTCATAAAGGCTATTATCATCGTAGGCGATGGCATCAAAGACCACATGGCCATCATCCTCGAAAGCGTTCACGTGATGGTAGACGATCATTGCCCCTGTGTAGTATTTTGTCTCAATCTCTTTGCCCGTCTTCCTGTCTATCAGGTGAATCAGAGTCTGTTCAAAAAGTAGAAACAGATAGAAACACATCATGTGTTTGGCATTGTGCTCCCTTTCTACTACTATAACACTCACATGCTCATAAGTGGCTTTTTTTCCATTTGTATCTGGGCCAATCACATACAAATGTATCAGTGTATCAGTGAAGGGTGACTGATACAAAGACCAGTCACCCTTCACAGGAGTGAGACAGCAATTAACAAGAAGATATGCTAATTAGATGCAATGTATGGAGTTTCACAGATGCAAAGACACACTGGAAACACCAAGCACTTCACCTTAAGACAAGAGGAAGTGTTTCACATATCTGGCACTTTTGCCACAGCTCAAAGTCTCCCTGGAAGTACTGGAAAGGTGGCAAAGTGTGACATCTAAGACTTCCAAGTCGGTTGCTGAACAGTGTTGCGTTCAGTTGCTATTTTCAATCAAACCCTGATGATAAGTATAAACCATTATGGCAGTAGATTTTTAAGTTCAGGTTGCAGCTTTGCAAGTTGGAGAACAGTTCAGAATTGGAGTACATTTGCACTCTGCCTTGTCATTTAACTTGCTAAATGTGAACATTACTTTACTTATATGGATCCACTTATAATGTAATCACATGTGAGCACAAGCTTGGTGTTATCACTAAAGAAAAGAGAGAAGGAAGGAAAACAGGAGAAAAAACAGATCCAGGAACTAAAGTTAAAAAAAAAAAAAACATCTATAAGTAGCATTATGTGGCTTTTGTAGCCCTATGAATGAAGAGTGAATGAAACATCAGAAAAGCAAGAATACAAGAGTGAGTATCAGTGTCTTTCTTACGTTGTCCTCAGGATGGTATTTCAGGCAACTTGCCCAGTTGACCCCCCTCATGTAGGCTGTGGCCATCTTTACGATGTCCAGTTTGAAAGGCTGCTCGATGAAGATGAAATAGTTTTCTGTCATGCCGAAGCTGTGGTAGTAGCTGGGGGTCAGGAGCGAACGGCAGGGCACCGTGCAAATGACCTCCACATTCTTCAGTGCTGAAGTCTTTTTGTCTTTGTCTGATCCTGGGAATGAGCAAAATAAAGTTTAAACTAGGTTTTTAAAGATGTTCATTATCACTTGTTGATGTGTGAGTGGTAAATAAAGCAAATCTCTTAACTAATAGTAGGAATATATTTGGCAAAGACACATATTGCATGGGCTATCCTGCAATACACTGACACACCTGGGAATGTATTCTAGTGGCACATCTGACAGTAACAGACACCAGATGACATGCTCCCAACACCACTTACTTATGTGCCGCCGGGTGACGTTTTGTCTAGTTTTCTATTTATCACGTTTATCTGTCCAACACCTTGTATTTATTGTTTGGACATGCAAGCTTCTATGAACTTTGTGCAAGACCTCTGGTATAAATGTCAGCTGTTTGGTTAATGGTTGTATGGAAAATACTGCTTTTTCACAGCAAAGACCTTTGAAGGGTTTGACTTTGACAGCAACCATCAAATCTCACCAAGTCCTCGGTCTCTGAGAGACAAGCATGTATCTGAATTCCAACTGTTATACACATGCAATTAAAAGACAACTTGTCATCTAGTAATGCAACAGTAGCATTGTTGCTTTCTTTGATTAAGCACTATAGGGAATCTTTAGGTATTAATCCTGATGATATATGATGAATGAATGATGTATTAATCAGATGCTGGAGTATTAATACAAATTTCAAGCCTTTGGTATTATCGTGTGTAAGTAAACTTATGTTATTTTGTAATAATTAACAGTAAAAAGAAAAATGCTGGAATGTGCACATAGTACAAAATAGGTGTGTCCACCATGTGTCACTCTTTGGATAAATAAAGAGCGATACTTGACACTGTCCTGCATTGCCCTCAAATCCAAGGAAGGAAGGAGCAAACAAACAAAGGAAGGAAGGAACAAAGAATGGCAGACATTGTTCGCTCTGTCCATCAGTGTCATCCGGTGCTCCTGCCCTGAGTGTTGTGTTTTGACTTTCACATAAAGTAATAATGCTGATTGGAAGGGTAAACCCTGGGGTGTCAGGACAGCATACCTTTCTTTGAGTGAGCAGGGACTTTGAACAGTGTGTATTTGGTCTTGCCCTTCTCAGCTATGGAAGTCCCTATATTGAAGGCATTGCCCTCCTTGTCGTAGTGTGGATGGGACGTCACCACGTTCACCGCCAGGTACTTCAGGTAATCCACCTAGTTCAAACAGAACGTGAGCTCATCAGCTCCAAACAAACATCAGTATCACATAACAATGAGCTGATGAACAGCTCCTCATTGCTGATGTGGTAAACATTAATGCATGTCTTAGTTCTTCACGAGTCATATGTGAACTCATGATGCTTTATGCATTCATTAAGCACTAATGAATGCATATTAGTGCAGCAGTCTTGTAAAGTGTTATCCAAACATCTGTGCGATTTGGATGTGTGGTGTAACAGCAGAGACCGGAAGACTGTTACCTTCTCCTGAGTTTCCAGGGTCACAGGGTCAATCTTGCGGATGTAGTTTGTTTCAGAGGTGGCGTAGTAGTCGTTCCCATATTTGATGATGTTGCTTGCACCGTTGTCAGTAAAGTCAGGCACCGTGTGGTTAAGAAAGGTGATTGCCCTGAAAATTACGGGGACATTTTGTTAAAATCACGATTGGAAACAGGAAGGACTATCCAACACAAAGTGCTGATTATACCCATATCATAGATCTCACTCATATTTGGGGTTGCATCTAAATTATAATTCAATATGAACAAAAATAAAACGTTATAAAAGTTATTTAATATGTGTCAGAACTCAAATCTACTGTGGGTTAAGTGACTTAAATGGCTCTTTGAATTCAATATATGGGATCTGCGAACAACAAGAACATTTACATGAAATATTTCTCCTGGCTTAAGTGATACAAATGTTGCTTAAATGCTTCCTTTGTTTTAGGCTCATGTGTAAACTGTGTTTACCTGGCAGATAGCAGTTATTGGAAGTGATTGTAATGATTTGTCGATAAATTATGTTTTTGGTGTATTATAATCCCATAAGGGATGGGTCGCAAGACAAGACACAAAAAATAAATAAAATTCAGTCATTCATTTAATGTTTTTCGAAGCACCAAAGAATCACACAACTAAATGTCTGCACCATTAAGATAAAATAACGGTCGTGATCCTACACACCAGTCGTTCCCAAAGACACGTGGGTGGCAGGACATTTAAAAAAAAAAAAAAAAAAAGTCTCTTGAACAGTGTCATCAGATTTAAATCTGCAGTACACCTTTGAGCCGTATGGAGGCGCTCCTTGGCGTTTCTAACACGCTCACGGTTTCCGCCGTGATCACCAAAACATTGTGCGGTCAGCTGCGACAAAAAGATCCTTGGCGTAAATAATAAATGAGAATGAATGAGATTAATCCTGGTGTGGTTAACGAGCGTGATTGCTGATTGTTAACTGAGCTCTCTTTTGATAATAAGTAAAGAAACATTTCAATAGCAAGCATGGTTTTGATAGTGCTTATCATGTTCGCGTTGCTCCGACAATTGTGCTGATAACATTGAATCTAATATGAAAGGCTAGCCTGCATCTGTTTGCTTTGAAAGGGGGAAACGAGCCTGTTAACTCCTAAATGCACCTATCTTGTCAATTATAAAGGATTTAAGGTGTATATGATTTCATTAACATGGGCATAAAACGAAGAAGTGATTTATTAAAGCTAGGCTATAATATAATAGCCTACTAATATAAGATTAAATGAAATGGCATTTTAGGGTGCTGTGAAGCACCCTAAGATTTAATTCACGCTGAGAAGATCAAAAAAGAGTGTAAAACTGAGAATATACTTGCTTGACAATGAAGTTCTTGCTTGGATCTGGATATGCCATTGTCCCCATCTCAGACACTACGATTCGTTTTGCAGCTATGTTAGCTTGATAGGTGTCACCTCTCAGGTATTTGCTCCTGTAGGTCACCTCACCTGCAACAGAAAGAGCCTGCTGATTTACAAAGATACTCTACACCTCAGGCCTTTAGGTGGTGCTCTCCTTTAATCATCAAAATTACACGAGAGAGACAAAAAGAGATACGCTGCTCTATAGAGGAAAATACTTAGGCTATATTAAGCTTTTTTCATTCTGGATTAGAATGGAATTCACCATGCACACTAACCATCTTTAAAAGTGAAGCTGTGCATGATTGCCATTCCGTCAAACCAGTGGCTGTAGGTGGTTTCCCCCACAGAGAAAATGCCGGGGCCATTGCGCAGCAGGGTGCCCTGCAGCCAGCTGGGGAGGCTCCCTGAGGAACCGACAAATGACACAAAACATCATTTCAAAACAGGAGCGCACCAATCTTTTCCCTCTCATTGCCGCACAAATAGTCCCGTTAGACACTCACAGATCTCCATTTTCTTTAAACCTCCTGCAAGCCTTTAATTTGTTTCCATGATCCTACCTTTCACATCTGCTTTGTGAGGCTCCGGTCTCTCCGGCACGTTCTTGCTGTAGTCTGGGGCCATGTTTACAACGCTGTAACGTACTCAGGTGTGGCTCTGCCTTTATAGTGCTGCGAGCCCCGGGGGTGAGCAGACCACTCCTATTTATATAATTGTCTTTTGGTTGGCCAACCCCATCCCCCCCCCCCCCCCCCACCCCCCTATCTTATCTATTACGTGTGGGTGTGGAAATCTTCCAGGACAATTAAACTCTGTTCGAGCAAACTGCCCGACACTCCATACCACAATGGTTAAAGTGACCATTTGCTGCATAAACACCAGTATCTACGTTTTAATTGTGTTAAGTGATCTTTATGATATGATACTTAAGATAAGGTTTTTATTTTAAACCAAGAATAAGACTTTTATTAGTCTGATAGAAAAGCAAATTGTGTGATTTTTCTCACACTGTCCCAAATACAGCTGCACTGGACTGGACTGATGTCTTAATCCATATTAGAAACAGACGTTATGGTGGCCTGTGTTTTGTTTTTGGGTTTTTTCTTTCTTTTTTTGTTCATCTGGTGCGCAGGATCAGTCAGGGCGCTCCTTTGTTTACGCCTGCGATTTATCCTTTAGACACTGGGCATTTCATATTTCCTTGTAAGCCTAGAATTAACCCTATAAAGCTATTCGTATCATATATGATACACATTTTCAATTTCGTTTTTTGTTTTCAGTTTATTCAATACTTGACCAAAATACTGTTGTATACCTTTGAACACTTCCCCTGTTCACCCTGGACCATACCGTTGGCACTTCAAGTACATATCATATATCAAACACCAGAAAGGTCGTGTAATAACATATTTATTTATTTATTTATTTTTATATATTTTGTCATAAAAAAAAATGGAATTTTCTGCCAATTCTTTCATAGTTCAGGCTTTATAGGGTTAAGTAAAAAAAAAAAAAAACAGACTTCGCGAAAAGTCGCTTGAATACCTTCTTTAGTTTCTTTTAGATTAGAATGAACTTCATGCCCTTCTTGGTATTTTTTTTCTTTTTTTCTCATCTTCTTTCATATCACTGAGCTCGACCTTGCATGGTAACTTTATCTGTATGTGTTATCTCCTTTGTTGTAGGGCGTGAGGCATGTTTTTTTTTTTTTTTTTTTTTTTTCCTTCAAGCTGTGGCATAATTTTTCCTGGAAGGACCAACAGTTCCTCCGTTTTGGCTCCCAGAACTGCACTTCCTAGGAAAACATTCAAGGTGCCCCGTTTATCTCCAGTGATCTGCCTGTGGCTTGATGTAAGGTACTCTACCCTAGTAACCTCTCCACGGGGCCAGTTGTAAAAATTCCACATTTGACCTGTACATGACAACAAAGATGATACCCAGAGTCACACTAAATGTTTTGCAGTGTGGGAGCCGTGCATCCTAAATCAAGATGCCCCTTACAGTGTTTTTACATGTGACATACAGAAAAGATGTCTGCATTTGCTTCATTTCAATCCAGAAGGAGAGGTTGGGGGTCACTGAGGTTATAAATCTGCTCAGAGAAAGTGCCTATTTTTGGTGATCTATTTGTGGTGAGAAGAGAGACCTGCAAGTAGTGTTACTTATGTCTAACATTACTTTATTACCCACTTGAATTCACTTGGACAATAAAGTGTCAAGTGTTATCTGCTTGATTTGGAATCTGTCCATATAAATCTATTGTCGCAGCCTAGAGTACACCATTACAGTGCCCAGTGCTGTCCTTTAAAATTGTGTCAACAGGAAAGATATTTATCTGATTGACCTCAGTGTTATATTGCATCAAATCTAATGCAATAAAGGCCAAATCCATATTACATTGAAGGGACAGTATCTTGATTTTTTTTTATGACAACGGTTTAATTTCTTTCCAGGAATATGCACCTGCTGACATAAGTTTATTGGTTTGGGGTTCATGGTTTCATGGTCTCTCAGTGTGAAAAGTGGGGAAAACAGTGATAACACTCCTTCCCCATGACTCAGTGTTCTGCTCTGTGTGCACATTGGCTTTTTGATGCGTCCACACAAATCTGCAGTGTCAGACTTAAATTTGATGGCGAGCCTTGCCCAATGAGCCTTCAGAAATGTCCACTGAAAACCACTCACCTGATTTCATCTGGATACACAGATAAGAACACCAGTGTGCACACACAACTTCCTACCCAGATAGATACAGATATAGAAGAACATACCACAGACAACAAACTTGCACAAATATCTTTTCTCCCTGTTAACCGTATTTTTAAAGGGAGTAGTTTCTCTCTAAGGACAGAGGATGTTGTATAGCTAAAAAGCCCCCTGAAGCAAATTTGTAATTTGTGATATTGGGCTGTACAAATAAAATCAACTTGATCTTAGCTCTTTTAACAAATAACATGAAGCAGAATACAGAGGAGAAGACTGTTGCTTTCCAGATAAGGAACATGGACTAAGTGGAAAGGGCAATATTTAATTTTGTTTTATATTATTTTAATTTGAATGAGCACATGTAGGCAAGGCAATGAAGGCAATAAAGCTGCCAACTGTAAGTATGAAGTGAAACTAATGTAACGGAACTGGTCCAGGGCGGAGGCGCTACCCAGGCCTCCTGCTAGACAAGAGAGTCCAGCAGCAGTGGTGGAGCCTGCTGTGTGGGTATAAATACCAGCAGTCTTCAGAAACCTCCATCCTGCCTCAGGGATATCTTAACATCCAGCACGTTCTCTTGTGTGACATCTACATTCTTTTCTGCCTCAGCATGTTTGTGTGATCTGTTTCAGGCACAGACTGGATGAATGTGAAAGCAGCGCCCTCTAGCGCACTCTTAAGGGCAGAGGATGCTGTGCTGTTGTAAAGGCCCTTCAGGGCCA
Source organism: Myripristis murdjan (assembly GCF_902150065.1). Taxonomy (NCBI): domain Eukaryota; kingdom Metazoa; phylum Chordata; class Actinopteri; order Holocentriformes; family Holocentridae; genus Myripristis; species Myripristis murdjan. Next base: position 18,599,184 of record NC_043999.1, read on the forward strand.
TAGCCTGCAGGTAAAATTGACTGGACTTCACACACAATTACAATCAGGCGATGTCGTTTTTTTAAAATCACATTTTTCTTTCATTTAAGAAACATTGCCAAACTGCGTCTTGTCATCTCGCACTCAGAGCTGGAGATGGCCATACATGCTTTTATCTCCTCCAGGCTCGATTATTGTAACGCACTTTTCACTTGTTTAAACCAAGCATCTGTAAACCGTCTCCAACTGGTCCAAAATGCAGCTGCCAGACTACTCACCAGGTCAAAGAAATCATGTCATATTACACCAATACTTGCCGCCCTACACTGGTTACCGGTTCACTTCAGAATCCAATACAAGGTACTTCTGTTTACTTTTAAAGCTATCCACGGCTCTGCTCCCAGCTACATCTGTGACCTCATCCACCATCACACCCCCAGTCGCTCTCTGCGGTCAGCTGACCAGGGGCTCCTGGTAGTGCCCCGCACCAAATTAAAAACTAAAGGTGATCGGGCCTTTGCAGCAATGGCACCACGCCTCTGGAACTCGCTTCCTCAGGCTCTGAGAGCTGCCCAGACGGTGGATAGCTTTAGAAAGCAGCTTAAAACACATATTTTCCGGTTAGCCTTCTTAACATAGGCCTGAGGTTACGCCTTCTCCGGGTTCTTTTATTTCATTTGTACAGTGTATGGTCTGCTTCGTTTGCTGGTGAGATAATGCACTTGCACTTTATGTTGCACTGCCTCTTATGCATAGCTATGGCATTATTGTTGATGATGTTTTTGTTGTTGGTGATGTCTATGTAATAATGATGCGACGGTCAACTGACTGTTTTTTGTTTTATCTGTTTTTTACTGTACAGCACTCTGTGTATTCGTACTGCGAAGGGTGCTATATAAATAAAAATTTTACTTTACTTTTTTTTTACTTTACATGCAAAAGGTAAAAGTTCTCTCCTTTTGAATCCCGCTTGCTGTTTGTGTAAAAATGCATCTGTTTATTAGTGCCCTTTGAACAAGCCCTCTTGCTGGGCTTCCTTCCTGCTGCACATGTTGGTTGGATTTTAAAAACTGAAGCTGTCACATTTTACTTGTGCAAACAAAACTAAAGTCAAACTAACTGACTGGCCTATATTTTCAAAGATAATATATGAGAAAGTGACTAAAATCAGCCTAAATGAGAGCCATTAGTTAGCCATTAATTATTTAATTATTTAATTGTTAATTAAAGCCATTCATCAAAACCATTAGACAACAGTTTGCTAAAATAAGTCAAAGGTGATTTTTTTTTTTTTTTTTTAGCCTATGTTTGTGTCTCTGTGACCTTGGTGGTGGAGCCAAAGTCTTTACTGCTATCAGTTCTGTGAACGTGGTAGTGGACAAAAAACATGCAAAGAGCTTAACAGAGGAAAACATACTGTACTTAAGTCAGGTGAAAAGCTGAGTTTTAGGCAGTAGGAGGAGATTAGACTGTGGAAAATAGATAGGAAAAACAATAAAATGATACTGCTGTTTTCCTTTGAAACAAAGGAAAACTTCAGCCAGTTTAAGTACAGGCAGTGGTGGAAGGAGCAGTACAAATCAAGTGGAAGTACTGCTACTGTGCTGAGATTTTACTCAAGAAGAAGTACTGCAGTAAAAATTTGCTTAAGAAAAGCAGTGGATAGAAGGTGTGGATAAGAAGTGGTTTTTATCGTCAGACCAGCTCATCGATATTTTTCCTCTTTTTTCACCACTCTCAATGGTCCTCAACTCTATCAACCATCTGTAGTTTTTCATCTGCACCTTTTACTGGAAATTATGACAAGACAAAAAGTAGGACCAACAAAGCAGACGCAGATTCCTCTGAAAGCTTCTGCAATGTGCCATTGATCATTTGTTCTCTGTAATGGATATGATTTAAAATGTAGTGAAGGACGATACGCAAGCAAAATGTGCTTAAGTAAAATTAAAATTACTGAAAAATACACTCACAAAAAACCACTCAGTTACAGTGACATGATTAAATGTGATTAGTGACTTCTACCTCTGAGCACCAGGCAAGAGACACTGACCGTCCTGGATTTAATTAACCTGCGATAAAATGTTGTTATTGTGGTGTTGTAAATGACAATGAGGAATAACGACTAAAAATAAATAGTATGGCTTTGATAGAGCTGCCAATCCACCCTTTGTGTTTTTCTCACTTACAAATAGCAGCCTATTAAGTGTGTTTTCATTTCATTTTGTACCGGCAAGATCACAGTAAAAACAAAAAGCAAGTTAGGTAAAGAAAATCAAGAATGCATCATGTTTTTCTTTAATATTTTAAGCATAAATCTGAATCAGGCAGGTTCTGGAGTGAATGCAGAATTTGTGATATAGAATAGGTGGAAAACACACAATTTGGATGCAAACTTGTTCTTAGATCACCAGAAAGCCAGATCTTAACTTGTTTTTTGTTTCTTGTTTTTATCAATCTGCAGACTTCAGTGGACGCAAGTAGCAAAATTCAGCTCAAGTATTGAAGCAAATTTCACTCTAAATGTTTATTCATGTTGAAAATAGTCTGATTATTGCTTTACTGAGGCAAATGGTATCATTAGTAAAAATTAGGGGGGAAAAAATGGCATCTTTTTCTGCTTTAACCCCACGGTTCTGACTTCTCTGCGTGTGTGCCAAAAAATATCATATCATATCAAAATGGTGATACGCCTCATTTATTTTGGCATTTATTGTAAAGAACAGAAGAAACTGTAAATGACCATAATTTTCCGGATAGATTCATAAAATGGCAGGGCCATTTTCTCTCCTCCATGTACGAAAGAATGACTGGCAAATAATTTGAACCAACTTCTATGACCAAGGCACCTCCTTTGTATTCTGTGTAGTTCTCCTGGCTTAATAAATCAAAGACAATGGTACGCATATAATGCAAGATGCACATAAGATATTAATGTTTATTTGCACTGCCCAGATTGTTATAAACTGTGCTGATTAGTATTCAAGTATTCCCTTAACTGGACATTTCTGTGCAGGGCATTCCACTACAGATCTCCGCTTCACCTCGTTCCCAGAATATCAGTTGTCATCTGTGGATTACATTAGGTGGCACAGTACAAGAATACGCTTAAGTAAACATTATGTACATGTATCCAGAAAAAAGGAAATAAAAACAACAAACAAAATACATCTTGCAAAAATGTATATGCTAGTTTGTTTACAGTGCAATCCCCATGCAATACCACATGCAGTTATAGAGGGTGCATGAAGACCATATTCCATGCATGACCTTGCATACAGAGCCACATCTATTTCTACCAGAAGTGTCCTGCTGCTGTCCTGAAAGCCTTTAATGATTTGCTTTTGGTTTCTATGATATATTGACGGACATCACATCCAACTGGCAGACATCATGTCCTGACCCTTTTATCTAAGATACAGAACTGTAAGTGATATGCACTTGGAGATAACATCCACCCGTAATCTGTTGTCATGTCCATCCTGTTCCAAACACATTGTAATCAGTGAGCATAACTTAAGAGCCTTTCACACTGTTGTACCAAGCCAAACTGAACTAATAGGAGTCATACTGTGCATGTTTAGTTGGCCACAGCTTGTTGAAACAGAACTGAACGGAAAGGCCTGATCATGGCTGCAGGTTGGCCCTGCTGGATGAAAAATTATGACCTTGACAAAGAAAAGCATCAGGGCAGTGTCATCCCATGATGACACCGAGCTGACATGTCAAACATCACTGTGTAGTAATAGCCTAGATAATGGCACAACTTTTATGCACATTGACCTTTGAAATGTTAAAACGATATCCCTAAGAAAACAGGAAGTGCTAAAACACCCGTCCATTTTAGTAATTACATCCTTTGGAGACTTGTCTGTTACAAAGGCCTCACTATCACATTTGACAGGCATTAAGAAAATGGAAAAAACACAACAAAAACACACCGAAAACGGCACATTGTTTCAGTACGGTGAGGAGTTTGACGTAACAAAAATATTTACTGTGCAATCAAAACTCATTTTAAAAAGGCAACATAGCACAAAATGAAATGCTTAGCATAGCAAGGTCTACCGTAAAGGCTGGAGTTCCCTGCTTCTGTTTCACAAACCATTCGAAAGAAGTAGGTAAAACTTCAATGAAAATTCAAGTACATGTTTTGGAATTAAATTATGAAAATTTAACTTTGACATTTGAAGTTTATTTTTGTCTTAAAAACTAACAAAATGAATTGTTCCTGTGCTCAGTTATGTTACAATGTAAAACTGCTCACACAAAATGACGCATAAAAATCAATGTCATCTTGAAACCTTTCTACATATTTATATTCAGCCACTGAAATCTGCACACGCCCCACAAGTCGTGTTTTATGAATCAATCAAATGAATAAACATGGAATAACACATCATGTCTTGATTGAAAAGTAGAGGGATAAGAATATATTACAGGATGCAGGGTCTCTTTGCATTACTCTGCTACAAAACATGTTCTTCAAAGACTGAGAATATGAAAGACTCTTTGATATCAAATAGATTTCTAGCAAGTAGTGAGTTTAATTGCTGGCTAACATTTCCAATCCCTTCACGGAAAATGCAAATGTCTGAAGAAAATAGCAGCATGCAGCATGTTGGCAAGTGTCACGCAGGGGGCAAAATTATCATTGTGTGCCCAAAAGGTATCATAAATAGTATGTATGTATTTGATATAAACCTCAAGTTAATACACGCTCTCATTCGGACCTAATAACAGCTACTGATAGAATAGAAGAGTCTTGCTAACTCCTCCCACTATAATCTCTTGGCATGGATGTAGGATGTAAACCAGTTGCTGATCCATGTTCAATTTTTTTTGCTGTTTTCCCACAAATCATTACAATTTGGGGTATATGGTGCTGCAGATCAGTTTCATCCCAGAACATGCATTGCACAATGTGAAAAAAAATGTAATGTCAGCTCCCATTAAAACATTGAGTCAACAATTAATCTTTTGTATGCAGTGTGGTATTTTTTTTTTTTTTTTTTTAAGGTTTTAAGGTTGTCACATGAAATATCAGATTGTGTATGTGTTATATCATGTGGATTTTACAAAACTGATGTAAACTGTTTCTCTTAGTAAAACGAGTGCTTGTCTTTGCATTGCTTTTCTTGGTGTACAAACAAAGCGGTGACATTCACTTTCCCTTCGAGCATTCTCTCTAACACACGGGCAGACCGCTGGGCCAGCCTCAGCATGCTAGCCACTGGTTTACTTTTGATCAACTAAAAACATACCTTTAATTGCTTGAATCTTTAAAAACCCATTTCCCTGGACCCCAGCAAGACAAAGGAAAAGGAAACCAAAATAACCTGTACATACAGTGTGTCAATGCCCGTTCAGCCCTACGTCATTCAAGTTTACCATTTAAACGCAACAAACAAAGGCTGGGACATGTTTTGTTCGACGAACTTCTTTAAAATGGCTGTCTGTACGAACCCCTTCAGTGAATGACAGTGGGTGGGTGATGAACTGATTTATTTCAGTCATACTTGCTCGTCGCTGTGTCGAAATCCAATCCTCTCCAGTCCCTGGCAATTAGCTCATGATTACTGAGGAAAATGGGGTGCTGGAGCCTTCTCCATCTATAGGCATTTGACAAGAATTTTATGGCACTGACCGATAGTGAGGACTCACTCTACGTTTGAGGTCCCCTCAAATCTTTGCATTGTCATCAACGTGAACTTGTGTTTCATCATTTAAAACGCTGGGACACAGGCAGCAATGACACTAAAAGAAAACTTAAACGCGAGCGGTCCATGATGTTTCTCAAGGAACAATATGCTGTCTAAAATATCATAAAGAACAGTAAACTTCTTGACAATTTGTGTTTGGGATAACAGTCCACTGTCCCGGGCCGGACTCTTATTTTGAGTGGTACACTGTTAAAGAGAAAAAAAAAAATTGGCCATGCACACAGAGTATTGCTAAGAGGCCGTTTCATGGCTTAGAGATGGCCGGGTGGACGGTCCATCGGTTCACATCCCAGTGCACTGCTCCTGCTTTTCAGAAACAACACATTTTCCCTTGTTGTCCTCTGTCCTGTAAGGTAGCATTTCCCAAGTTTGCTGACCAGGAACACAGCCTGGCAGGCAAGGGTCCAAACTGATGCTGACTGGTGCACTGAGAGTGACGTCTTCTTGGCTCTGTTTGAGGGGTTTCCTCACCACTTGGCTCCCTGGCTCTCTTAATCCGTCTTGCCATTCTCCTGAGGTGTATCGGATTTGCTCTGTCGTCCCGAGCGCAGCACCTTGTAGCAGCCGCGGGCAATCTTGTGCATCCACATAACGTTCATGATGTCCAAGCAGATACTGGAGCAGATCCAGGCTACACGGCCACCCCAGGGGACCAGGTAGAAGGCCTCAGTGCCATACACAGCATACATACGACTGTAGTAGACCGGCATGACGGCGATGCGAACCAGGAAAAAGACTGCCGCCATAGCAACACCATTGGCCATGTTGGGCTTGGAGGACTTGGGGTAACCGAGTACCTCAAAGAACCAGCTGAAATACAACACAAGAGTCAAGTTGAGTTCAGGACAAAGCCAAATGTTTTTTTCTTTGGTTGCCCTTTTTCTTTTCCTAATAAATTTACACAAAATCAGCCAGAGTTGCACTGACATAGAAAGCAGTAAATATGAATGCCAACAAGCCATTATAGCAACTGAGATTCCTTTGGACAAATGCTGCCTCAGATGCATGGCAGTTGACTTGAGAGCAGCTAAACCCCAAATTCAAATTTTTGTGAAGCCTGACATCTAGTGGTGGAAGGTTGGGTGCCTGATCTTTGATGGCAAGCGATGCCTCCACCTGTTGTACTCTAAGAACACTGACATCACCTAGTAGAAAAGACCAGGCACCCTACTTTCCACCACTAAAAGTCAGGCTTCACAAAGATTAGGGTTTGGGGTTTAGTTACTCTTTAAACTTGGTAGAAGCCAATCATTTGTAAGAACTGGCTTTAAAATATCCTGTAGCCAAGGAAACCCATAATTTTCTGTTTGCCTGCTCGGATTGTTTTCTCTTATATTCTACCCATTCAATGTAAATACTCCTACATATCCACAACCTCAAGTAACTTGTTCTTTAACTGTCACATCTAAGAATTGTAAAAGGTTTTGAAAAAATGTAAAAGTCATTCATTCATGCAAATGGTGACCAACAATATTGGAATACAAAAATAATTTGTAGAAAGATATGTTACGTTATAGTAAACACATTTTGCCATACAGGGGACGATGGAGGGAAAAAGCCTCCAGGCATCATCTCCAATAGCACAACACGAGACGAATATCTGTTCCAGTGATGTGTTCAAAAACAAATGTTGCGGAACCACCGGTCTTCTCCAACAAGGGACATGTGAACATAAAATCACCCCCATTGCATCGCTCAGGCAGGAGAGAAAATATTTCTACTAAGGAGAAGCGGAGACCTTGGAGAGGGTTGGTGGATCTCAGAAATGAGACTTCTGATATCAACTGGATTAAATACTCACACTGACCTGACCTTGCTGTCATTTGTCCATTGTATAATCATTACGTGTCACCTTCAAAAAATGGTATGTTCTGCAGCCATACTTAAGTTAGTAAATCATTATAGTATACACCACTTTCTATAATACTATGAGTTGATGAATTCTGTTATTAAGGGTTAATACTGTATTATTCAAATGAATTTAGAAAATACCTATCTGTTGTAAAACAAACAAAAAAAATCATTTCAACTTATTTCATTTTCATTTGATTTCATTAAAAAAAAATCATGACATAGACGGGTTATGTTTTGAATGCATTCTATCTGTAAAGTGGTATAACATTTGCTTATATACTATTAATGTTGGATTGCATTGTATTTTTTATGGCTAAACATGAACTTTTTTGGCAGGATATGTAGGATTTTAACCACATAATGCATTTTTCTACAAATTGTACGTTCTACAGATTATATTCTTATGTTCACCACCAAGTAATTTAAGATGTCAATCACATGCTATCATAAGTCAATCAGCTGACTAGGCTTAACATATATCCCTTCTACATTGTTGTATTGTCAACGGTCAGCTGCTGCCTTCTTTATATCAGTATTATTCATTGATTCAAAGTCTGTATTCGGTATTGAGTCTACAGACACTGACAAAGGCTGTTTGCTGCTCTAAAATAAAAGGTATCTTTGGATCAGAAGCTTATGTTTTTTGGCCATACATGTCACTGTAACTCAAGTCTTTCAAACCATGCAACTGTTGTTCACTTAACATTTGTTACAGTCTTCTATACTGTAATTATTTACTTGAACTTAAAAGAGACAACATTCAAATTAGACACATTTAAAATACTTAATATTTAATGACTATTAATGGTACTCCTATAATCATATAATAATATGACTTCTTGAAACTGTGTGATCTGACCCCAACCCTGCACATGAGGAGCCCAGTGCCCAGGTTGTGCCGTGGAGATACCTACCGCTGATTCACACATGGGGTGGAAAACTCAGCGAGCAGGCGGAAGTTAGCAAAATAAGGCAACATTCCTTGGCCCTGGAAGAACAAGGTGAGAACAGGAAGACAACAAAACGGGAAAGGGACAAGAACAAAGCACTGAGTCACTTGGGTCAGAAGTGGGTAGGATGAGCATGACGTTGTTGTAGCGTCTCTGCCCCGGGGAGAAACATGAACACAAATACCAAATCAATATCTCAGGAAGAACAGTTTCGCACATCAGCCCATGTATGAAATTTGAAAATCATCACAGGCGATGGAGATTTGTCTGCAATTCCAGTGCTGCTGGGGACGTAACCTTCTGCTATTTCATATTTTATCATGCAGTTCAAAAGATTAAGGAGACTTTTGGGGTGCGGGGGGGACTCGAGACTAAAATTAGATGAAGCCCTCACCGAATATAGGCCGGCTATTTTGTAGATCTACCAAAAGAGCCTTCTCCTTCAGGGCATAAAATTATTCCTTCAAGTTTGGCAGGCCAAATTTAGACTGCACCCTCTTATTTCATTTCCTAATGATCCACTCATATGTCATTTATTGAGATCAGACATACTGAAATCACTGAGAGAGTATAAAAAGATTTGGTGACATTTAGATTTTCGGATTATTCTTGTGTACAAAATAGCAGTGACACAGCTGCAGAGTTTCAGATTACCCTTGTGTTTGCATTAAAGGCTTGTAGACACCAGCGCATTTATGTATATCAAACAAACAGGAGGCAAGTGCTTTTCTCAGTGTTTTTAGGGGCAGGTGGTCATCCTAAAGTGCTAAACAGTCTAAATCTGCTCTCTGAAGGCTGATAGTCCAAACGGATCAGCATGTGTTGGCTACGACAAGGTTTAAAGTTGTATTGCAATAAAAAACCTGCAGAATGGACACTCGAGGGTATCATCCATTTTTGGAAGGCCGGCTTTCTCTATTGATTTAGACATTTTTATGCATATATTATATATAGTTGCTGCACACAAAATTTAAACATGGATTTAAAAAAAGGTCAAATTTACCCAAAAAGATTTCTCAGAAAAGAAATTGTAATATTGGTTAATTATTTAAGTCTAGCAGTAAGTTTAAAGGCTCCAGCTATAGTGGCAGAGGGACCCAATTTGCCCCCTCTGTCCTAAAGACACTCCCAAACATGTGACAACAAAGCTACATTGTTCATAAACACTGAAGCTTTTGTGCTTTAATAAAGAGCTACTTATTTTCTAGAAAGGAATTTTATGACACCTCAAATTTTTATATTCTCACCAAGACAGCAGTAATACATCAATATCACATGGCAAGGCAATACATCGGAGTGCTTCATAGTTAGGGTTATTGAGCAGATATCAACATAGCACAGCCTGATACACATACAACCAGCCAGCCACTAGCTGAGGGAGCGATTAATAGCCATGCAGAGTAAAAAAAGCTTTGAGTACAACTTACATACATGTCATCGCTTAGAAGAGCAAGGCCCGGTTTCTCCAGTTTCATAGGTAAGAAATCATCTTTGTATCATGAATTTCTGGAGAAGACTCTACAGTGATATCTGATCACTATCCTAAAATGAAGAGGCTATTGGCAGCAGGTTTATAGTCCATCACCCCTTGCAAAGTTAGACTTTTGCTTTTTGCACAGTAAATGTGACTGATGTGGATGGACAATATCTGTGGTGTCAATTGTGGCTTAAAGGTTAGGAACCATTGTTCTCCAGAATTAAGATGATTATAACCCCAGGATGCTTCTGGGAAACGCAGCCTTGCACTAAACAGCCACGATCACAGTGTTGACATGGCTTACCTTGCCAAAAACCATTTTAACATTTCTGAAACATCACACACTCACACACACACAAAAAGGAGACTTACCCTTCTGAGCTGAAACGAAAGCTGGTCATTGAAACATACTTACTATGCGATACAGACAGGATACATCTGGATTGGAGTTTATTTACCATTTGATATGAACTTTCCACCTAGCATGAGCATGCTAGTACCTCTAGGAACTGGTAAGTCCATACTGTGACTGGGCATCATATCTGCTCAGTGCAGCGCAACAGCAATAACAGCAGACAAGACAGGAATGAACGGAGTCCCCATCTAGATCAAGACCTGCGCTGTTTTTTTAAATGACACAACCTTTTTTTGGTAGTTTTTGCATGAACGGGGATGACACAACCCAACTTGGTTTTGGTAATTTTTGCATGAGGGAATTTAAGAGGGACTATTTATGTTAAAGTCGTATTAGCGGACGACACAGAGACACACAGACAGATAATATTAGAAGAAACAAAAAAAGATGCCACCCCAGTTGGAAGCAAATAAGAAGCAACACTGACAACACTGACAGTAGAGCATGCATCCCATATTCACACAGCAGTCAAATATTATGTCTTCTTCCCTTTGACTAGCCCGTATTTGATCGTTAAAATTAAATAGCTATAAAATGTATAATGTTGGTGCAAAGCACATCCATAAAATGACTTGAAGACTGCAGTGACCAAGACACTGCTGCACTGACGTAAACTTCAATACTAAACATGCCAAGAGGCTCAAAAAGTAAAGCTGATGTAAATAAAGGGAGATAACTAGGCCTTCCTCTTGCTCTTGCTGCTGGCTCATGCTCTTCTCACAGTCTAAAACATACTCACAGTCTCGAGAAGTTGGTGCAGTTGATGGCCTGTTTGGCCATGAACACTTCCACATGAACACGCTCAACACATTAACTAATAAGACTTTGACAACATATGACAAATTGACTGGATACATAATCAAATAAAATACAAATGCCATCTTTAAGCAGTACCAAATCATCATTCAGAAAGTTAGCCAATTTAGTTTCTTTGAGAGCAAATGGGCAACATGGCGAGCCAGATGGTTTCCCTGTGGTATTTGACTAATGTGGAACATTAGGTCTGTTAACCCACAGGCCTATTTCAGGCCTGGTCTGAAGAAACAGTCATGAGTGTCCAGTAACAGTATGGCCTACTTTGACTTTGAGGGTTTTAGATACAGGTGCTTGCTCTGTTTCTCCAATTGAAAGGCTGGATTTACACTGTCAGTTCAAATCCCATTTTGATTCCACCTAAGTGACACTGATTTGATCTTATGATTACTGTGCAAACAGAAAATAAGAAAAACCTGTGGGATGTGATTTTCTTTCTTAAGACTCCAATGAAGACAGACAATAAAGATGAAATGATGTATGTCACATTAGGGAGGAAAAAAAGATATGTAAATCCAGCCTGTGACTGGAGAGAAGGTGGTGGTAAGACAGGGAAGAGATGTGAATCTGGACTGCATCACAGGGATTATCTTAAATACACTAAGCATGTGGTTGAGCCTGCTCTGAACAAACATCCACAGTGCTTTTTAAACACAGATTTTTATTCGTTTGCCATTTTACTAAAGAGCTGCGTGGGGTGCAATGAATGTTTTTATTTTATCCAAAAATAGTTTAGGAAGTATGCTAGAGCTCAAATGGAGAGTTAAGCAATGCACACTGTATGCCTTGTTATGTTTTCTACATAGAAAATAGATACTCAAGTATTTATAGTAGAGGGGCAAAGTCAGTTCTTCTCAGGAAAGCCTAACTAAAATAAAATGATTATGGAGTGTAGGAGTCTGGCTTTTAAGAAAAGTAGTGAGTCATTCTTTACTTGTCTTGAAGTGATAACGTCTGAAGATACACTAGACACAGTGCACTTGATGCAGCATTAGAATGAGGGCCTATCCATTTTGTAATGCACTTAAGCATCTCGGGATCATGTGGATGACAGTATTTGAATGGCTCTGTCTGAGCCCACGGGGCCCTAACTGTGTTCCCACAGCAGAGAAAGTGTAAGACATAAAATAGAGAGAGGAGGCAGAACTAGGCTCTGGCACAAAACAGATAGGCGGAAGGTAGATAGACAGGTAGGCAGTTAGGAGGGTTAGAAGTTGTTTGTTGGCATGCACAGTAACAAGAGAGACAGACCCCTCCTCCTCTCCATACCAACTCTAGAGCTTGTCAGAAATTTCAGAAATGTAAGCATGCACACAAGTGGTTACAGCTTCGCATTCAGCTCGGCTAAGCTCAGAGAAGTTCAGCTTAGTTCAGATTCACACAACACTGAAGGGGGTCAGTAAAACAAACGAAAAGCACAAAAATTGTAAGGGAAAGATTAAGGGGGGAGGAAGGGGAGGGATGGGGTATCGGCCATTACCATCATTGAGCATTCCATGCAAAAAATACCATAGTCATTCATTTTCATAATGATTCTGCGACAGAACCTGACGACCTAGAGGGTTTCAGATGCTTCAAACCAAGAGTGAACAGCACTGCCCTTTAATGCTGGGTTTATGCATCTATTTCCATACGCAGATGGGAGCCAACAATGCACTAGCAGTGCAGCAACAGCAAGTGAGTCGCTATTCACTACTGGCAAATCAGCATCAGGCTCCTGCTACATGTTAATAGCTGGTTGGATAGCCACTAGTGCGATAGGTCTTGATTCTGGCCTTATACTAATGACATCCAGTGACAGTGTACTGCTTTTACACCAGACTACTGACCTGGGGAATAACCTGGGTCCACCATCTGGCGTGAGAGGGCTCAACTCCACAAAACAACCCGGATCAGCACCAAGAGCCAGGTAAATGACCTGCTTGGATCATATCTGCCATACTGAAAAACCCAACCCAACTCAAAACCGTCCCTGCTGAGACTCATCAATTCTGCACCAGCAATCCAAATAACACTATCATCTACACACACAACCAAATGTGCAGCAAACTATATGCTATGAAAATGTCCAGGAAAACTAAGTTATATTAAAAAAAAAAAAAAATCTACATGGATGACACTTTTCCCATCCATATGGTTTCCCCCTCAGACCTCTCCTGTTATGTACTGTGTGCAGCTGCAGATTAAAGTGACCTCTCTGAGCACCTGTGAGCCTTTTTATCATTGGGGTGTCATAGCAGCAACAGTGGGTGGCGGGGACACTGAGGACACCTTCGTAACGGCTGATGAAACACCGAGCTTCACAGGACACAGCTGTTCACCCTTGGTTGTCTCTTTCCCATCTTGCCTGCACGTTCTGCTATTGGACAATAGGGAACTCACCAGTACATAGTAGTAAGCATACAACGCTGCCAGATGGTGAACTACAAAAAACTTGTCGCCTATCGCCTTCCAATAGTAAAATATTAGCAGCAGATCTGGAAGAAAAAAACAGGGAAAGAGAAAGAGAGAGAGACACTATGTTAAAAGGCGGACTTCTCTGTGAATTCACAAAATACAAATTTACACATACGATTTGTAGATGAATTCAATCCTCCAAAACTGAGTACAACTGAGTGCAAAACTGAATCTTTTTTTTTTTTTTTTGAGACGTGTTTTATTTAACCCTCTAAAACCTAAACACACTGCACAACTTTATTTCTTTCAAAAAAATCTAAAAAACTGGCTGCTTTAGCCTTTGTAGATGCAACATTTTTGTGGGAGAGTGAAAAAAAAATAGAATTAGAAAATTAGAAGAGTAAAAAAAAGTGAAGTAAAAAGCAGAAAAACCATATAAAATGTTAACAAAAGGGGAAAAATGTACATCTTCACAGGGTATAGTAGTGATTTTTTTTTTTTACATATATTTTTGAAAGAAATGAAAGGCAATTTCAATCAAGGTTAATGATTTAACTGTGTTTTTGCCATAATTACAGTCCAAACATGGTTTCCATCACTGTTCATGTTTCTGCACTGCATAGCAACTTTGGTACAAAACACTTACACTGATTGTGATTTAACATTTGGAGCTGCTGGTCAATGCCGCACATTTTGTTGCTAAGAAACGCTGTATGACATACAACGTTGAAGCAGCCTTGACTGCCTTCAAGGCTAATCTGACAAAGAGACAAAGTGACTTCAGCATGCCACGCTCGCTGATTCCCTTCGGTAAGCACTTCTGTGTCTGGGTTCACTCAGCATTTTATTTCCCCCAGTCTTCCTCTTGTTCTAATCATACTTCTTACTAATGACTTGTGGCTATTTTTTTTCTTGTCTCACCTTGGCAGGAGAACATGGGTAAACTTTAGGTTTCTCACCAGATATGAGGTAGCCTGTTGTGATGGCAACATTGATCTTCACCAGTGTAGGATCTCCCCTGTTGACATAAAGGCACATTAATGTTTGATTTTTTTTTGAACGGTGACATGTTTGAAGTTCTTTCACTTTCATTTGTCTTGCTTCACTCAACAGTTACTGGAATCCTTCCTGTTGGACCAGTTTGCAGATTTTGAACACATCAGGTTTACCCCATTTAAACTACAGGGGCCGCTGTTCTCAGCCAATAAGGATCCAGAACTGGGCCAGCTTAAACTTAAAGTTCATTCAATAGACACTTTAACTAAACTATAGTAATTTGCAAGCCACCAAACAGAAGGTGATCCTTACCCTGAGTACATCTGAAAACAAAATGATTAAAACTGACAAATAACAGACCACTTGTGAATTATCACCACAGCATTACGAGAGCTCTGTCAGATGGTCCGTGGCAGCCATCTGAAGTGCTAAGTATTGCATAGTGAACACACTGAGCTGAGAGTTACCCAACAGCCTCTGCATTTTAGTTTTTACAGACTGAATGTGACATGCCTCCTGATCTGGATGTTATGATGCTCGTATCTCTACTAATTTGTGCGTCTCGTGTCGAATCCAAATCAAATTTTATTTCATTCATTAAGTTTTTTATTGGTGTCGTAATTCGGAAAATGAAAGCACTGCAAAATATGTGCTGGATTTCCCATTTCCTTGAGGCAAAGGCGGTTAACATCACCATGGAAATCAAACTAATAGCACCTCCAAAAAACATTAAGACCTCGGCTACGGTGCTTAAACTCCCAGAGTGGCTAGTAATGTGCGAGAGTGTGACGGAGCCTGTTTTTGAAGAAAGCAGGCACCTTCCAGCCAGCCTAGATGCGGAAAATAAAGCTTTAAAAATAAAAATGTGTTTCACAGTCGAGCTCTCACCAGACTGGGTCTTCATTGACGGCGGTGTCAAAGAACAAGATGTAGAGACAAAAGATTCCAACCAGCAGTGCGTGAAACGTCGACACCGTCCTGAAACCAAAAACACACAGACACACACACACACACACACACACACACACAGCAGTGATGATCTACTCTTTTCTGGCAAGAGCAGATGCTGAAACCTGTCCGTGTTATTCTGTTCAATGAGCATGCCAAAGGAATAGCGCATATTTATCTTTATTCATGAAGAGAGCCTTGGAGCTCCTTCGCTTTTTCCCCCTAATGGAACATAAACATCACCTCTTCAATAAAAGATACAGAGCGCTGGGTTTTTAGTGCCCGGAGTGAATCAGCTGATTGCCTGTCAGGGCTGCACGCAGATTCAGACCAATTAGACTAAGAGATTAAACACCGCTGAAGGGTCAGGCAGGAAGACAGGCAGTCATTCAAACAGTTAGACAGTTGAGTCAGGCACTTCTTGGCAGTCAGTCAGTAAGACAGAATGACACGCAGACAGGACTTGGCATTCAGTAAGTCCAACTGGCAGTCAGTTTGTTAGTCAGACTAGCAGCCTGTTTAAATACAATCTCCGAAGTCCTGCGGCCATCCAGAGCTTGGATCCATCCCCATCAACCACTCACATGCATTTGTATTTACTCATAAACCATGTGACCGTTTCAATGCCACAAATGCGATCATGAGTAATGAGTGAACATGGGAGAGAGTGAGTATGGCTGGATTTCTCCACCACACATTTTGGGCTGGGTACCGAACTCAGACACTTTTATGGCACCGAACAGCCAATAAGTGTGCAGTATGCTTGTACCAAGACCTAATACTGCTGGTGATTGGCTGTCTAACATTGCATGCTGACAAAACACCATGGTACACCCAGAGATGTTACAGAATTGATTTTAGAATGAGATTTTTTAAGATTTAAGGTTTAAGATCCGGTATGGAAGTCAAGATACTGGTATCCACATCCGTAGCAGAAATTTCTGAATGATAACCCAACTTCTGTGATATGGCTTTCAGTGTTTATGAAGCTGACAGATCACAGCAGCCCGTCTCTCTGTCACTCGGGCTCGCACAGGCATGTACTGTCCTCTTTCGTTCCAAGCCAGAATCTGCAGTGTTCCCATAACAAACTGGTAGACAAAATACCAACAGCTAATAGATGACGTTTGGCTGGCTATGACGCACACTGTGACACAGGGGCAGGGCTGATGGACGAGATCATCTTCTACCATGGCAACTTTGTGATTTAAAAATCCCTGCTCCAGACAAAAAAAAATGTTATAATTCCAGCGCCGCTGCTATGCCATATCAAAAATGTATTTATACTTATGTATCACTTATTTGTGGGAATTTCCCCGGGGGTCATGTTGAAATGCAGAATGATCTTCATTTATCATCGGGAGACAGTACAGTCAGTGCTCATGACTAAGCGTGTCCCATGTCCCAATGGCCCAGGGACGGAAAAAAAAATGTGTTTGGGACAGACAAAAATCGCGAAAGCAAATTATTATGTTATGACGTGTTCAAATGCAATCTTGTAAAATTTTGCTTTTTGGCAAGAAATCTGAATAAATACAGTTGTTCAAAGGAGAAATGTGTTGACGTTTTC
This sequence comes from Myripristis murdjan, assembly GCF_902150065.1. Classification (NCBI taxonomy): domain Eukaryota; kingdom Metazoa; phylum Chordata; class Actinopteri; order Holocentriformes; family Holocentridae; genus Myripristis; species Myripristis murdjan. Next base: position 18,616,306 of record NC_043999.1, read on the forward strand.
ACAGCAATATAAAATAGATAGTAGAGAAGGAATTATGATCTTAGCTTTTAATGCAAAATTATGAATAAATGAATCCCCCCTCAGTGAGTATGCATTGTGAATGTAAACAAAACAAAGGAGCCAAGGAAAACTAGACTGGGAACTGTGCAATTATGATATAAAAAAAAAAAAAAAAAAAAAAACACTAATGCAACAGTGCAAAGTACACCTCAAAAGGCCTTTGATCCAGTTGATAGAAACTTTTTATAGTCCAAATTATTTAAAATTGATGCGAGGTGCAAACATTTATCAGGCTGTATAATCACTTTACAAGGGTTCAGAGTCCTGCGTTAGGGTAAATAACTTCACTGCTGACCGGTTTCCAACAACACTAGGGGTTAAGCAGGGAAATTATACATTTTAGGAGTCCATCACAGCCCAGTAAGTGAGTTTTTGTTTTGGGCTTAAGCATCTAGACTACACAAGTTCATGTAAATATCTTGGCTTTTATCCAGATGAACATATGAACTCTGCTAAAGGGATGACGTTACTTGCTGAATCAGCTGGTAGGGCTTTGGGAAGAATTACAGGTAGAACCACGGCTCTGAAAGATATGAAGTGAAGATCTATTTTGGCCCTGTCCAGGTGCAGTATGTTGTCTTAGCATCTGGAGACTGGACATTGTTTTGGTCCTGATGAACATCATCGAGTCAGTCAGTTATGTGATCTTCAAAAAAGTCAAAGTGAGTTAAATTTTGTTTTGTAATGTCTGCTGTCTCATGATTTAAGCAGAGTTTTATTTGATAAGTCCTGATTTCATGTTTTTGAACTGTTGACGCATGGTGGATGACACAGACATTCAGGCACATATTAAAAAAAAAAACACCCTTTTGATTTTGATTCATTTTGATCATGCTTGCGGCACCCCGGGTAGTGACAAGCAGTACTGAGAGAGTAATAAAACTGAGTCCAGACTGAGATCATGAGAAATCTCATTCAGCAGCTGTTCACTCACAAAAAATGAATACTGCGGCTTCTTGAGTGATCATTATTCTGTTTAGGGTCATACAATACAATGTGCATCATGCATTAGCTGTGGACGCCTTGCCTCAGGAGCTCAGACCTGCAGATTCAGTGCCTTCTTTTGAAATGGCTGCGAGACTTTTTGTAATCTGCACTGCTTTTATGTCACCATTTTCTTTCCCATCTTTTTGAGCCTGTAAGATGTGCTTTTCTTCTTTGTATTGTTTTTAATTCTAGCTCTGCTTTTTTATTGTCCATCTTACTGTCGTCTCATGTTCTTTTAGTCATTATTGCTGTCTTTAGACTCTCTTTTATTTTGACCACAATGCACTTTGTAGCTGCATTTCGAAGAGGGCTATACAAATAAAGCTTGTTGTCCTGCTCACATTCACTCACTGCCTCTCCTTGCCACTTCATCATCATTATTATTTAATGTCAGGTCACCTTGAGTTCCACTCCACCTTCTGCTTGTCGCTGAGGTTGAGGAAGCTGGGGCTGATGCGTGCCGACATCCAGGGGCTGACTCTGTGGAAGAGCCACTGGAAGGTGAGGAAACTGGTCACTGAGATGGTGAGGATCAGCTGGCTGAATGGGTCCATGGCCACCCAACCCCACTGTGGGAGGACAGAGGTGAAGAGGGAGAGAGAAAGACAGAAGAGGGAGCTAGTCAGACATGCTCTGCTGTTCTTTCAAATATTTTAAAAGTGCATAATGACCTGTACTGAAGTCAGGCAGAATCCAGAGAAGGTTTACTATCAGACTTAGTCCACATTTAGCACCAAACACAACGCCATGCTTCCACAACAGACATTCTTTTAAGAAATCTACTTACCCCACAAACACCTAATATTAGAAGTTATCAGTGTGCATGCTTATCCACAGAATCACAAAATACTCCTGCACAAGCCGGACAGATACTGTAGCTACTGCTGGTATCTGGCAACCAATGGCAATAATTAGCACTGTACAAGAAAAGGTTATACCTGCTGATAGTGGACACGTCAATGTTTAACCAAGTTCTGGTAAACTGCTACTAGCTGAGGCACCGGGTGGCAAATCTAATCTAACCAACTACCTCAAACGGAAGGAATCTCTGTTTGTACATCAGCCCTTTGATTATCTCGACAACCATGCATGTGATCGACTACACACCTGGCGGGTGTATTGCTGAGGACCCAAGGAAGTGCAGTGTTGAGTGTGAAGTTGTTTGGATGACCTGTTCTCCATAAATCTGCAAGCAGCAATACCAGAGGCCAAGTAATTGTCCCATTCTGAACAGACACGTTTTGAATGGCCACTGCACTTGTTACAAACATCTAGCAGACATATTTTGACAGTAACAGGTCAGTACCTCAAACACTGTTCACAGCCTCTATTCTGTACTCAGTATCTAACTGCCTGAAAACACAGCAGAAGTGGATTTTACCTACATTCTGCATGCTTTTGCAAATACAATGAACTCCACTTGTTTCAATTTGCAAGTGTCGCGTGCACACGGTCCAAACCACCTCTGGATGTAATCTGAGGAATCGAATCTCAGCGCATCCTCAATGCATCCTCATGCATTCACACCTGTACTTAGAGCTGTCCACTGGTAATTTGATTACCCAAGACACATTTCAATGCCAGGTGTAAGCAAAGGCCTTTGTGGCACTGTGTATATACCTCCACTGTGGCAGATGACCAAACGATATGAGAACTCTTCATACTGCATCACTGCACAGGCCGTCTGGATTGGGTCCCAGTGTCCTTTACCACAACCTTTATCCAAGTCACCGCCCAGATGTTACCAAATCACACTGTCTAACAGGAAAGGTCTGTTGTAAAATGAACATATAGCTGGCCTGGTTTGCTGGTCTTAGAGGATACCCTTTGTGCACAGTAGGTCACAGAGTATCTCACATTACCAAGACAGCCTAGAGCCTCTGGTTTTTGTAAAATGAAAAACCCTACACATACACATATACACATACTTTCTAACTTCTTTATTTTTGGCATTGCAATAACTTTTCTCAGGCTATAAACTATAATAATAAGCTGAGCTGTTTTTTCTGATTTTGTTCACTAGCACCTGGTCTGAAAATTTACTAAATTCAATGCAATGGAAACCTCAGGCAGGCGGTTCATGGGTAGACTTGAATGTGATCACACTTTAACTACTTTTCAGGAAATTGTTGGTTGTGCCTGATATAGAATCAACCAGAAAGTCGGTCAGACCAGGACGGGACGTGCTTATCATTGAACTGCATGTTATATATGCTCATCAGTGGGTCTTAAGAGCAGGGCTTGCATGGTAAAACCTATTTTAAATAGTATGTGTGCGCAGTTTGTGTGCTATACAATTTTTAAGTAAGACTGAAAAGGCAGTGGCAAAATACAATAAAACTACCCACAGTGTTGACTGAAGCAACAGTTAAAATTGTTCAAAACAAGAGCCTCCAAAGTTTTGGTATTGCTGTGAAATTACCAGCACACTCTTCTGAAAGCTGCAGTTAGAAATGCTGTGAACACTCACCTCCTGAATCTGGTTTTGTTTCCTGTCAGTTGCCGGTTAAAGCACGGCACGTGTCTTCGATAGGGCTTAAAATCCAATACACACAAAAACAACTGAGTTATGCCTTCAAAATCCTTTTCAAGTGTGTACACCCGCTCTGGACTGGGGGAGAGTAATAGAGCTGCTTGCTAGGGCTCCAACCCCGAACTCCTCTGTCTCCACACCTACATTACCCATGATGCCACTCACGACAGGACTTAGCAATGCACTGCAGAAGGCACACACACTGACATACAGCATGCACACACAAAAGCGAGGGAGCGATGCGCCTGTGTGCACACACCTACAAGCTCACGCACACACATTCATTAACACACATAGTCCTGTAACATGTAATTACTATCTTAATGAGCTAGTTCAATCAATGTGGTTTACAATCAAACAAGAGAAGGAGAATTATTATTTTGCTAGCATGTTCTAGTGTCAGCCTTGTCATTTCTTACATATTTGGCATACTGTACAGCCAACCGCCTGTATGGAGATGGTGATAAAACTGCTAATCTGATAAAAACATATGGTACGCCCAACTATTGAAATGAGGAATGCATGTTTACAGGTCATGGAAGATCAAGAATTACTGATTAGTAACGTGGGCTAAGTCACAAACGAGGCTGTGTGACGTGAGACAAGAATAGCTTGAGACTAACCTAAGCCTCAACATAATATCATGTACAGGTTTTATATCCATGGCCGGAAGCTACAGTTAGCCGCAAAAAGCTATTAGGTCTATCTATATTTGGACCAAAAAGTGAGTGTTCCCCATAAAACAACAAAGATCCAAAATTAGCAGCTCTCCATGCACGCTTGCTTGCAGCCAGCCAATGTATGTCAGTGGCAGCGGTCTGCTGCAGCCTGTGTGGGAGTCCAGACCACTGCACTGCTCTGTGAGTGTGTGTGTGTGTGTGTGTGTGTGTGTGTGTGTGTGTGTGTGTATTTGTTGCATTGAGCTATTTAAATATGGGTGGATGTGAGGGTGCCAGCAGTTGGTGTAAGAGCAAGTCAGGCCAACAGTTAACTTTAAGGCACCTATTTACATCTCCCAAGCAAAAAATGCAGCATTATCCTCCGGCCCAGATGCAAAGACATACACACACACACACACATACACCTTGCACCCCTTCTTAAGACTGATATAATGTCATAATTTCAGATATTGTGGATGCAGGTCTTTTTATGGGCCAAGCTTCATGAGAAAAGTGGTCTTTGCGATATGAATTTATATTTGTCTTGGCTCCTGCACTAGTCCAAAGAAATGCTTGAGGACAGAGAGTGTGCCAAGGAAGAGATGCCAGTGAACTGAATAGGCCATTCACCAGAGCCATATCCTTTGGCGCTACCTATAATGCATTTGTGGGCATCAGTAGTTTTATGTAGCATGACTGCAGGGCCAAAAGACTCTTTTGTTTACAAGAAGGCCACCTCAAGAAGAGAGTGAACACGGGGGATGTAGACTGAATGGATATCTGAAGAGGCAAGTGAGTGTAAGACTTTCAGCCATACTTACAAAAAAGGGCCAGGGTGAGTGGAGACATTCCTCAAACACATTGTTTTTATTACACACAAATGTGTGTGTGTGTCCTGTATGTTCCATGCAGGAGCCTGTTGCCAAGGGCAAACAGCCACCGAGGTCGACTCAACCCTATGGAAAGCAAACAGCTGAGGCACTATGGGGGACAGAGTGCTGCCGGTGTGGTATAGGGCCTTACTTCCAATTTCAGCTTAATACCAGCCCGTTTCTGCTGAGTCTACAGTGTTCCTCTATGGTAAACAATTGATTCTAAAGTCCACAGAATAACAGTCAGTGCATCTGCTGAGGCTCTGTGGAGGTGAAGAAGTCGATCTGACATACATATTTGTGATATTAAAATGAAAGCAAAATTGTTGTGGTTACATCAACAAGGCTGTGATTGCAAAACGAGCTTTGTGCAGGTAGAAGAAACAAAGCTGCCCGAACAAGGAAAAGGCGGTGTTTCCTGTTCAGGTGACACCAAACAGCATTTTTATGGCCCACACAGGTTAGCTCAGGACAGTGATGTAGTGAGTAAAAAGAAGCCTAGGAAACAGGTAAAACTATGAGAGCCCACGGCCACTCATACAGACCAAAATTAGTTATATTTTGCAAATATGATGTTTTGTTTCTCCTTTATCCTCACAACTTACACCAGTTTGACTGGGCTTAATATGATCTATGGCGATATGGTCTGTCTGAATTTACAACATGGACATTTAATGTTAGTCTGAAAAGTTGGGGGAAAACAAATCTATCCAACAAATACGGCTGTAATTTGAAGGTGGATTTACCTTCAACTGCCTCCCCGGTTTAAAAGCACTGTTAATCAGATATTTCCTCTTGCCCCAGCTTGTAGCATGTACATCATGGCATGAGAGGATCCGCCTTACACAATCTAGTCAACATTTTCTTAGGAATGATGCTTGTGATGTAACAGGCTTGTTTTGTTTTTTTTTATTGTGAATTTTCCCATCCTCATATGCCCCTATAATGTTTTGGTAGGTAGCGTTTAAAACGCGCTTGCGTAAGACGGGTGGATCTTTTCTAACCAGCGAGGAAATGATAACCCTACGAAAATAACTCGGGTGCATCATCGGATCGCTTTCCAGAGACAAGGAACCGAATCCGATGGCTGGGCTAAACGTGTGATTGAAGGGACTGTGCGCGGCGGTCGGGTGTAACAGAAAACACGGCATCAACAGCACACGCCAGGCCAGCTCACGCCGCATTGCTTGGGCAGCTGCTGGTGCTGTGTGTGTGTGTGTGTGTGTGTGTGTATGTGAATGTGCTGGGAGAAAATAACACTGGCCTGCTCGTCTTGGGTCCACCAGCCGTAGATGTTACAACGCAGTCAAAATATAAGATTACAGGCGGACTTACCTTCCGACTTTCATTAAGATGATGCGCGCCTCGCTCGCTCAACTGGTTATGGTTTCGAGGATCGGTCGAGAGCCATATGTTGAGTCAAAGCCAAAGCCATGTTGAGTCATTTTTTGATACAGGCTACAAGACAGTCCGCCTCCACTTAAACAGGCATGCTAACAACTTGTGGGGGCCGGGCTGGAGCTGGAGCCCTGTGCACGGATTGCAGTGTTTACTAATAATTGCATCCAACGCAAAACACGCATAATTGCAGCGGTGCGGATCACACCGCTCGACGCTCGATTATGGAAATGATGGAGGGGGGTTACTGTAGGGTATCTCTCTCTCTCTCTCTCTCTCTCTCTCTCTCTCTCTCTCTCTCTCTCTCTCTCTCTCTCTCTCTCTCTCTCTCTCTCTCTCTCCCCTATAGGGATCGAATTACAGCTGAATTCTTAAAGACACACACACACACACACACACACACACACACACACACACGCACACCCGCACACACACACACACACACATACACACACACACACACAGGTTTGCCCAAGAAGACTCAATTGTGTCTATTTATAGCCAAGGCCTGGTCTTCTTGTTGAACTGATCCAGGCTAAATCAGACAAGGCAGCCTAATAGCTCTGATAAGGCAAACAGCAGCCAAGGCCCACTGGTCTTAATATAAATTAGTTAATTGGGGTTTTAATCTAGATCCAGTTTAGTCTCAGTAGCCTGTCAGTATTTGCTATAAATAAATAAATAAATAAATAAATAAAAGACACTTATGTTTACAGTCGTCGTTGGCTTTGGGATGGCACCATTCATCCAAAAGTTCATTTTTTTTTAAAAATTAAATTCATGTAAATTCATAACGGATGGGGTTGGAATAAGTAGGCTAGATAATTCCTGAACCCTAAAAAACAAATACTGAGAGTTTGAGCTGAAGGAAAATGTACAATTGATTATATACTGAATTTGCTTCGGTGAGTTAGTGCACAGAAGAGAAATGAGGCAAACTGACCGGGTGTAATGGATTAGTAGTAACTTGAAAGGGTAGGAAGATATACAATTGGACCCATAAGTATTTGGACAGTGACACAGTATTCAGGATTTTGCCCTTGTATTCCACTACAGTGGATTCGAAATTGAGTAATCAAGATGTGAAGGAAGTGCAGACTTTCAGCTTTAAATATGGCATTAACTGTTTAGGAATTACAGACAGTTTTATACACTGTCGCCCCATTTTCAGAGGCTCAAAAGTAATTGGACACTTGACTAAAAAGCAGTTTTATTGCCAGGTGTGACCTTTTCCCCAGTTATTCGACGACAAATTACGACAATAAAATTCGGTTGTTGTTATAAACATCAGAATCCATCCTGCGACTTTCATCAGCAGTCACATCATCAATAAACACTAGTGACCCAGTTCCACTGGCAGCCATACATGCCCATGCCATGACACTGCCTCCTCCATGCTGGACAGATGATGTGCTCTGCTTTGGGTCATGAGCTGCTCCTTGCATTCTCCACACTTTTCTCTTCCCATCATTCTGGTACAAGTTCGTCTTCATTTCATCTGTCCAAAGAACCTTGTTCCAGGATTGGGCAGGCTTTTTTTTTTTTTAGATGTTTCTTGCAAGATGTAATCTGGCCCTCCTGATCTTGAGTGACACCAGTGGTTAGCACCTTTCTGTATACCCTCTATATTTATGTTCTCACAAACGTCTCTTGACTGTAGATTTGGACAATGATACGCCTGCCTCCTCCAGAGTGTTTCTGACTTCCATAGGCGGAGTTTGCGGGGGGGGGGGGGGGGGGGGGGGGGGGGGGGGGGGGGGGCATTGCCCCCCCCCTAGCGTCTGAAATGTGTCACTACATTGAGTCAAAAATAGGTCCAATATTTTTTTTTTTCCTGTATACATATCTATAAACATTTAAGCAATGCAATAAAATAAGATTATTTTCAGAAATAAATCTGAATTACATTATGTTTGGTATTGTAATGAATAAAATAATAATAATTAAAAAAAAGTTTGCCCACCCCAGCGCAAATTTCAAACTCCGCCTATGCTGACTTCCCTTGACATTGTGATTGGATTTTTTTCACCAGGGAAAGAATTCCTCAGTCATCCACTTTATATGTCTTCTGTGGCATTCCTTCTTTTTCAGGATATACCAAACCATTGATTTGGCTACTTTGGCTACCTTAAGTTGTTGCCATCTGTCTGAAAGATTTTATTTGCTTTTTGAGCCTAATGATGGCCTCCTTCACCTGCATAGACATCTCTTTGGATCACATGTTGAGGGCTCTGATAAACAGCTACCAAATGCAAATACAAACACTTGGAATGAACCCCAGACCTTTTATTGTTGTAATTCGTCATTGAATAACTGGGGAAAAGGTTACACATGGTCATGAAACTGCCTTTTAGACAAGTGTCCAATGACTTTTGAGCTGAAAATGGGGTGACAATATATAAAGTTTTCTGTTATTCCAAAACTGTTAATGCCATATTTTTGTTCAACCCCTTAAAGCTGAAAGTCTGCACTTCATTCACATCTTGATTACTCCATTTCAAATCCACTGGTGGATTTGCTGGTGTACCAGAGCAAAATTATGAATCCTGTGTCACTGTCCAAAAACATATGGGCCAAACTGTAAAATAAACTGATTAAAAAAAGGATGAAGTACCAGTGAAAGAGCACCAGTAGCTGTGTGTAAATGTAGCCTGCTCCCTCTTAGAGAAACAGGAGTTTCAAAACAATCAGCAGTCCACACTCCAAACACAACCTGAAAGCCGTCCCATCCCCAAGTCAGAATCCACAAGCGTCAACAAGAGTTATATTATTTTTACTTTGGAAAAATAATTGTTCCCCTCCACATGGTGCCTTGGAAATCAAAGTCTGTGGTACTCACCTTGTCACCAGCACTGCACCTGCTACCTTAAAAAGTGTACCTTTTCCTTGTTACTATACCCTTTACCTCGACTAACACGTCATCATGGCTGGAAATGTTTAACTTAGGGACAGGCGAGGATGAGCTGCCACACATGTCCAGCAAACTCAACAAACACCCACAGGACTGTGAGTACACACAGCAAAAACAAGAACTTCTCTGGTTATTTACTGCACAAAGGTTGCTGGTTTGTAAATGCACATTTTACAGAACAAATTCTTTATCTGATCACAGTTTAAGGAGAAACTTCCACCAGTTAGATTCTGGAAAGCTTTGGGGATATGTGCATGGGAGGTTTGTGTTGTCTAATAGCACAATGGGCAAGCCAGAAACCAATTTAAGGAGGTAAAAGTCAACAAAACACATCTTTATATTCCCATATTAATTTTGTATATCCTGATGCTAAAGAAGGAGTGAACTAACAGCACCGTATTGCCATTCAAATACATCCTGATAGTAAAATATACTGATACTAAAAAGCAGCACAGCCAAGTCTAAAATGGTGCCGAGGAAGTCCTCTAAGGATTATCATTAAGTCAGCTCGGTACATAGAATCGCCAGCTGACATGAACACAACCTGGTGGCATGGCGGTGAATGGGAATGTCAACACAGTGGGCGGGAAGCTACAATAGAACTGCACATCCCTGGAATGTTTACTGACACTGGCGTGGCAGCGTGCCACCTATGAGTCACACACACTGCATCAAATCTTTTTTTTTGTGGCAAATGGCACATTAGCTAAATTACTATTCAAGATGCAGTCTTGAATATTCTCCCGGCGTGGCATCACAGCCTTCCTCTGACGCTACAGTATAGACTGTGGCCAGCCTCACTAAACCTCTGGAGGCATTCTGTGACCATTAGTACCATGAAACAGATACAGGAACTGCCAGGCAAATCAGAGATGCTTCAAAAATTCCCCCAGTAGGATCATATTTCCATGGTGTTGTAAGTATTAATTCAGTGATTTATGAGTGAGACGGACACTCTGGCTTTCATTTGGACTGTCATGTGATGCAGGAAATGAACTTCATGTAAGATTTCATCCAGGTGACCTCCAAGTCACTACCAGGCCTCCTGAGGAGAGGGTGACTGCTGTTTGTGTTAACCTTGACCTTAGTGAACCTAAATTATGCCTGGTGATGCAGTAACACCAAAAGTTAGTAAAATGCATCATCTTCTTTGTTTTATTTATTATTTTTTTTTGCAGTCCACCTGTTTTCACCACCTCTTTGTGCTCTGTTATTTATCTCTTCGTTGATTAGGTGTTATTCCTTGTGTTTATGCCAGGCGGGTATTGTTGCTATATAGCCTGCAATGCTACAGTTTCACCGGAGGGGGGCAGTGTTGTTGCAGCTTCCTGCTCATTTGTGACGGTGCTGTTGACTTCTTCCACGCGGTTCTGTTCAGGTAAAAAAAAAATTGTTTGTGAAACATTACAGTGTAATCTTATATTAAGAGGTTACAGAGATGATAATTGGCTTTTGTGCCGTTTTGGAAGGACTGCGAGCCTAATATTTCCAGCTGCCTTACTTTGTGGTTAGCAGTTGGCCCATTCAGTCAGGAAGTGAAATTGCTTTTTATCAACTTAAACTCAGTTTTGAAAATGTGCACATATGTAACATTAATGTAGGCCTACAGTCAAATAACTCATATTGAAAGTCATTGTAAAGTAATTTGTGGACACAGCAATATCCCTGTGTGTATAGATAGACCTTTTTATATATATGCAAAATTTCTTATTTCTCTATTTACTGTTTTAATACTTTGTAGGATTAATGCACACATTTATACACAATGAACATACTATTCTCATCATTATTTTTTACTTTTTATTTACAAATTTCTAAGGCTTGTTTTCGTATTTATTTCTTTTTATATATCCTATCATTTCACTATTTTGCTGAGGATTTGAGCAACAGCAGCTGACCCAGTTTCCCCTCGGGGATCAGTAAAGTTTTTTATGATTGTGATTATTTTACAAAACGTGTAATTGCAACTGAGCCGGTCGGGGCAAAAGGCTAGTCGAGGTTGACAGTGGGAGAGGGGAGAGAAACAAGGAGTTCTGTAACTGACTGTAGCAATCATTTGAAATCCCACTGTCTTCGGACCAACCAAGTCAAGAAGGGGAACTCAGCGGTTTATATAGGACCCGTCGACATTTTACATTTCATTAACGGTGTTACGAAATATACACCGCCCGACATGACGCTTTTATAACTCCACTTGTCACGCCAAACCCATTCCGCGCTGATAAATCACACTCCAACCTACAGATCGTTATATTTTGGTCATTTTCGAGCTCCAGTTTTATCGTCGCAAAGCACTGTGGGTAATACGTTTCAAAACAAACGTCGCTCGTCCGGCTTGGCGTCACGTGTCAACAGCGTGTGGGAGGACGCGTCAGAGCAGGCGGTGTCTGTGTTTACTGGGATTTATATCATCAATCCGCTCATCCCGCTGGCAAAAGACTAGTCAAATTGCGTAGTGAGCGGGAAGGGGTAACAAACAGGATAGTAGTTAACTGACTGAGAGAAATGTCAATCATTGGAGCCCACTACAATCGGACCAGTCAGATTTCAGACGCAGAAATACAATATATATATATCCCTGTAGCTGTATAAATATCCCACTCATGGTGGCAACATAATGAATCCCTGATGTGAGCATAATTATTATCAGGAGGGTTGTATATTCAAGGGTTGCCTGTCTGTGGGCGTGTATTTGAGTGTTTAATATACATGTTTGTTTTTTTTATTTTAAATTTGTTGTAATACCAAAGCATGATGGGATATTCCAGCTGGAGGCGCCACCATAATCCAACCAACACACACGAACAAACAAACAAATAAACACAGCAGCACTCAGGTGAGGTGACTTTTTTTTAGTGTGTGAAACGAGAGGAAAAAGACAGGATGTGATAGCTGCCACAATGGAGGTGGATAAATAAAATGGATTGTGGAGTTGTCTGATGGATGCAGTGTGTCTGGAGTCTGTTGGATTACCAGCTTCTACCACACAGAGGAGCTCCTCATCCAGTGAAGCCAAGCGACTCCTGGCTTTACAGTCCATTTACATGGGATTTAGATTGATGACATTAATGTAAAAATGCTCAGTGCTTTACATAGTCTTGTCCCCGCTTGTATCTTTATTGTAACATTCCACATCAGATACAGAGTGTAAATCCACAGAGATGCTCTTTATCTGGGAGTCATGCTGAAATGTAATAGGCTACTTTTATTTTCATGTAAAACTCAGTATTACTTTATTCAACACCCAGCACCCATGTCTTGAATATTTTAAACACCTCATGCAATTCTGTGCTGAAAGATGCTACGGATTGTGGAGTGTAGCCTTAATTAAAGCCCTGTAATTATGTTGTCATTGGCAAACTAATTGTATATTTATTTCATTTCATTTTATTTTATTTTAGTTGTTTTGCTTATTACTGTGATGGTGTTTTATGTGCTTGTCGACCTGTAATGCACTTGTTTCAATAAAAATGGCTAAACACTGTCAATATTCTACATGTTTTTAATTCGTTTTTTTCAGTATTTCTTATGAATACAAGTTTATATTCAGTATCTGCTTCATTAGCTTTGTACAAAGGATGCACAAGGACACTGACTTTGTCATTAGGCCCTGGCCCCTGTTTAAGATGGATACACAACACAGGTTTGACACACACTAAAACTCAACATGTCTGTGGCTCTGAATAATCAAACTTGAAATGTCCTATGGCATTTCTTTGATATACCATAAAAACTCTTATTTTGCCATATTGAAACAGGATCTGCCTAAATATGCATTACTGTACCACTATATCTGTCTTTCTTGAGGATGAAACGGCTCTAACCAGTGAAACACATAATAATCCTGATGAGATGTAAAAGGAATTTTCCCCAATTATTTTCATTCTATTTATTCAGCTTGCATTCATGTCATCATCTTTGTCATGCTGTGGTGTGTTCATTCCTGCAGTAAAAAAAAAATCAGGAGACAGTGGTGTTACAATTAATTTCTCACTGGAGGTCACTCAGTAAGACATGCACACAAAATGTGTCGGTAAAATATATAACTTTTTATTTATTATCCATATGGAAAATACAAAATTAAGGTACATGCATTGGTAATGGCATAAATATAGAGTTATCTAATAGAAATTAGCTATTCATGGCCTACAATTCAAAAATAAAAACGAGTATGAGAATAACAATGCTTATGGAAGCTTCCACAGTAACAAGTCTCCTCGGTTGGTGGGAAAGCGCAGCCATGTGTTTGTTGTATCATGCACAACAAGACTCTAAAAATAGACATTTTGATTTGGTAAGACATTTCATAATATCTCAGCATTTGGAGAACAAGCAGTCAAAGAAATCAAATATAAATACATTTTACTGCATGGACATATGCTTTGGTCAGTACAAGAGAACCGATAACTAATGCCAACAGCCAAGGAGGTGAAGACAAACTGAGGATCAGTGAGCAGTCCCAACCTGCAAGCTTTTAGTTTAGGACGCAAACAGAAAAAAAAGGCAAAGACAAAAAGCATATCTTTCAAATAATACACCACTATTATGTAATTATCCTTTGATAAACAGTATACAGCAATACTGATCAATGTGGAACAGTCAATGTGGCCAGAACATTAAACTGATGTAGTGGTAATAAATGCAATAAAAACTAGTGGACCAAAGCAGCATTGTAAGCATCAGTCAGTTTTCTATGATATAAGTAGAAAACATGGACGAATCTGTGTACCATAGCTTTTGTCTGTCTTATATCTCAAAAGACAACATAATTCTAGGCAGTCTTTCTCATAGAAACAGGACCATGTTTTGTATTTCCATTTTTTCCTTACCACAGATAGTTTGGCAGTGGATATACAGGTACATCTAGCTGTGGGAAAATGATGCATGTAAAAGCATACTGTCACAAGTTTGATAGGGAAAAAGGCACTACTAGTATTGTGGAACCCACAATGTATCATTACATAAACCTCTACTGTATAACTAACTACAACCAGGAGACAAAATTTACAAACATCAGTAACAAGTCATTTTCCTCTTTATACATTTAATTCCTTGTGATGGAAGTCGCCTGACGTTAGTGTTTTGGTTTAGACAGCTGTTTCACAGTTTCAGCTTTGTTTATCATACTATGGCGACAATGAATTGTAAACCCAGCATAGAAATCAGTCTTCGTCATGAGTTGACCATTTCACTATACCCCAGTTTAAACCTAATTTATACAAAACTGTTATTGGCTTTAAGTATGAGTGTAGTTCACAATAAAAAATAGCACCTTGAAGCTACATTGTGTGACAAAGTCACAGTAAATGGAGGTGCACATCTGCACAAATAAAGGCACTTCTTAGTACATATAAATACACAGTCACATGGTACATGCATGTGTGTGCATGCACACAGCTTAAGACCTGAGGATGTGACAGCAAAATTATCTTGATAATATAACGGCAAGGAAATCAAGCTGAAAAAAGTATACAATTAATTAATGAAATGCTCTTTCAATTTTTGCTAAAGCAATACATTACGAATTATACCCACACCTAAGATGGTCTAAAAAACATGAAACCACCACGTTGACCACAGGTCCTTACATATCAGAAGGAATTTGTGTAGGCTCTCATATGGCACTGATGATCTCTAAACACAACTCATTCATTCACTGTAATGATTTCTTTAAAATGCTGATAATGACTAACCCTCATGTAATGTCAGCAAAATATAGAGCCCAAACAACTGGCCAAATGGCGCAGTTATTGCTCAAAGGCACCTTAGCATAAAAATTCCTTTTGGGAGGAAGAAACAGGAGGCCCAAGAACAAATAAGGGTATTCACACCCTTTTTGATGTAGCTGTGCATTCCAGCAAGACAAAAATGTACAGCACAGCCATGTTTTCAATTGGGGTAAAAAAAAGGAGAATCTATACATTGAGCTGTGAGTAGCCACAAAAGAGCTTTGCTCAGCCTCTACAAAGGTCCTTTACACTTGAGCAAAATGCTAAGATACACCTCAGCTTAGTAAAAGGCACACTGACGGTCCACAGCACATCATTTCAGAACCCCTGAACATTATTAGCTTTCTGGGACTGAATGCTCTTACCTGGCTACAGCAACAACAGATTGCCTAAAACATTATGATTATCATCTTTTGTATACCTACAGTTTCATCTGAACACATCTCGCTATCCAGTCAGATAAAATGAGAAAATGGCTTGTGGTGGTCGAAGGCTTCTCTCCTCACACACCAGGAAATGTGTGAATCGCTTGGTGCCAATAACAGCATCCATTCAGATACTTAAAGAAAATCCAGAAATGAAGTAGGAAAATCAAAAGCGTCAAGGACACAAAGAGTGGAAGCTTGTCATGGCTGATGTGGCGCCTTGGCCGTACCCCGCAGCACCTAGTCTCACTGCTACACCATGAACTGGGTGTATCCCTCTGCACCGGTGACGATGACATCCATCCAGATTCTCATGGCCTCGGGAGAGGGAGCGACCATGTAGTACACCCTGTCGTGGGTCTTGACACTGAAGGTCAGGGAGGGGTTGGGGCTCTGATGGAGAGAAAGGAGATGAGAGTGGGATAATGGGAGAGAGAAAAGGAGGAAGAGAAAGAGGAGGTAGTCAAAGTTAGGGAGAGAAAAAAGAAGGGTGGAGAAAGGGAAAAAGAGATAGGAAGAATATAAGGAGAGAAGGAAAATGGAAAGGAAAAGAAACATAATGATCAATTTGTGATAGAAAAAGGAAGACAGGAGTTGGTAGATGGAAGATACAGAAATACTATAATTTTACACACATACCTTATGTGCGTTTTTCAAGTGGTCATAATAGACCTCCTCAATGGCCTGGAAGTAGATGACCCCTTTCAGCTTGGCTTCATGTTTGTCTGCAGCACAGAAAATCACAAGCACAATGTATGTAACACTACGCACAGTAAAAAGAAAAGCACTTTACCTGTGGATGTGTGCTGTGTTTGATATGTAGCCTATGCCTTTCATGTGTGTACCGGTGTTAATGTCAACACTCAATTCATTCTATATGTCTTCTGTGTGCATGCCTTTCCCTGTTGTCTGTATGCTTTTCTGTCAGTGCGTTTGTGTCTCTGGTTGCTTGTGGTCTGTCCTACCTGCGTAGTAGGAGAGTGTGCGTCGGTTGCGGTCGAAGACGAACCAGCGTTTCTTCCACGTCTTGATCTTGCCTCCCATCTTGATCAGGTAGCCTCGGCATGTCTTTTCAGTGATGGACAGGTGGAAGCAGGTGTCTGCACTGTGGCCCGCCGACTCGATGTGAGCCCGTAGGTCAAAATCATCCTTTCGCACTGGCAGGTAACGAGTTAGTGGCCGGGACTGGGAAGGAACGTGTTAATGAGTACGGTGAGCAAGAGACGGAACTTGTTTGGATAGTAAGATTTAAGTGGAATCCTAACAGAGCAGTGTTTCCCAAGGAACATAAATGTAACTAGGAATTAAAGTAATATATTCCTGAACAATATCACTACTCTATTATTCCTATGTTGATATAATTAATTTGAAACATATAGTTTTATATCATACACAAATAGGACTAATAATATATGGCAGTGTGCTCCTTCTCTTTATTCTACTGCCAATAGCTGACGGCCGAGATAAGAGAGCAAAAGATGAAGAACACCACATATAATGAATAATGTCAACAGGGAAGTGGGGAGTGATTGGAACCATTTGAAAATGGGGAAATAATTAAAGAAAAGCAGGGAAATTAGTTACAGACATGAGAAGGAATGCTGTGTCTGAACCCCCCATAAAATCCTGGAAAAACCTGTATATTTTTCTGTCCATTAATGGCATGACGACAGGGGAAGAGGGTTCAAAATCATCTGTATTTAATGGGTAAAACATTCTACCTATGCTGCTGAGAAAAAAAATGCTTTTCTTTGTATAATAGCACTTCAGGCACAGACTCAAAAATTTTACTATACCACAAGTACCACAAAGTTAGAAACATCACCATATTTCCAAGCCCCATTAGCTTTATATTTATAGTAAAATACATAAATAGGCAACACAGTAAGAATTTCATTTGCAATTTTTTTTCTTCCCCCTCACCTGTGCCCTCTGCTTCTCTCGTAGCTTCACCTCACGGTCAATGAGTTTCTGACGTCTGCTCGTCTCCTCCTGCAACCTTTTCTCCAGTTCCTCCCGTCTTCTCTTCTCTTCCTCCAGGGCCTGCCGTCGTACCTCCATCTCTCGCTCCTAAGGGATGATCGCAGCATTATGACACATTGCACACACACACACACACACACACACACACACCTAAAAACAACTGCGGAAACATTTATGGAATGATGATTTATGAAAAAGGCAATATCTGGCAACTTTTAAAATTCCAGGAAGTACTGTACAGACACACACAGAGGTGGGTTTAACCAAAAGAAAAAAAAAAAATCAAACCAACCAGCCAACCAAATAATAAGAAACATGACTGTG
Source organism: Myripristis murdjan (assembly GCF_902150065.1). Classification (NCBI taxonomy): domain Eukaryota; kingdom Metazoa; phylum Chordata; class Actinopteri; order Holocentriformes; family Holocentridae; genus Myripristis; species Myripristis murdjan. The sequence goes on from NC_043999.1 coordinate 18,634,187, forward strand.
GGATACTTTGGGAAGTACACCAATTTTATTTTTTGTAGCCTATTGTGTTGTTAGTCATGCTGACTTTTACATAATTGGCTGTCTCCTCCGTCAACAGGCTGCAAAATAGTAAGAATAAAAAGCTCTGTAGTGCTAACAAGCATAATGCTACAAAAGCTGACAGTCTGATGTATTGAGTTTTTATATGTAATCCATTAAGACCAGATGATGCAACTGTGTAAATACCAATTTTTATTCACAATCCCAATATTCTTATGGACACAAACGTATTATGTAAGGGTATATTCTACCATATTCTGCAAGAGTGTGCGTAAGCGAGCCAAGACAGATAGAGACAGCGCACATTTATGTATACTGTTGTGTGTGTGTGTGTGTGTGTGTGTGTGTGTGTGTGTGTGTGTGTGTGTGTGTGTGTGTGTGTGAGACCTTGTGCTCAAGGAGACGGTTCTTCTCGGCCTGGGTCTCTCTCAGGAGACGCTCCATCTCCTCCAGCTTGGCTGCATTTGAGGTACTGGCACTGCAACACACACAACACCTCTATATTTTAGAAAAAACTCAAAACAAATTTTAGAGGTTTTGACACACACTGTTCCCACAGGGTTGAATACTTTGCATGATGTTATGAGTGTGTTGACTACACTAAAATAATTATTCCACTTTTCGTTTTCACTTCAAAAGAACACCTGGAATGAGTTGGATGGGCACTTCCTAAACTTTGTCCACTCCTATACCCCCTGATGTCATCTCTTCTTTCATCCACTTCAACACCTCTCCCTCTCTCTGTGTCTGCTGTCTTTCCCTGTATCATTCCAAGCATTTGACAACTGGGCTGAATTTAAAACAAACAAAAAGTGTCATTTATCTTACTGAACTTGTACGTTACTGACTTCCTGACATTCAGTAGAAAACAGCTCTGCCTCATTTTCAGTCCCTTGGCTCCTCCTTTCACTCATCACTCTCTCAACCCTTAACCAATGTGTTCATATATATAACTTAATTATTTCTATTAAAGGACAGATGCAGCCGCAGCCACAGCCACATACTGCAAGAAACAGCTCAACTTTCATGGTGTACTACAGTGTTTGTAGCTGATGTTATATAGCTGAATTTACCTTGTTGCTGATACCTGTCCTATATCTGGGTTGGGTGCCCTTGTTCAAGGGTAGTATTGAAGTATTGAGCACTACTCGTACTGAGAATAAAACCAGCAACTCACAGCCACTAGGCTGTTATCATCACATATCATCATGTAAACGTTCAAAATGCAGCCATCATTTCTCAAATAAATCTTCTTTCTTTCTTTCTTTGTTTTTTTTTTTTTTTGTTTTTTTTGTTTGTTTTTTTTTTTTACAATGTTATTTTCTACAAATCTTCCAAATGCTGAGTAAACTTAGCCTGAAACATAAAGTATACATTGAGTCCTTGCTTGTGGATTTTTTCCAATTAGGTTTCATTCATGTCTAAGAAACAGGCCCTCAGTCTGTGTGATGACTGCCATGTAATTTTGCAGTCGTAGACACACACACACACACACACACACACACACACACACACACACACACACACACACACACACACACACACACACACACACACAGCACACCCTAATAAAACATTCTGTTTGGCATTCCAGCCCAAAGGCTACTCTCTCCTGAGAATACTCCTGATTATTTTGTTTGTGTGTGTGTGTGTGTGTGTGTGTGTCTGTGTGTGTGTGTGTGTGTGTGTGTGTGTGTATTACATCAAAAAGGAAATCCATTAAGAATGGGAGCCTGGATGTCAAGGCCATCTCAATATCACACCATCTATCTCTTCTCCTCTCTTTACTGGCGTGTTTGACTCCTGTGTCTCTGTCTAGTTTCAGGACTCCCAGACAGCAGACAGCTTGCGTATACATGACATACTGTAGATTCTCCATTCATACTACATTACAGGAAAGAGGTGTGTGTGTGCGTCTTTGTCACAACAAATCTTATTTCTCTCTCTCCCTTATTTCCTCTCAGTCCATTACCTTCCTCTCTCTCTTATCCAGAGCCAGAGGAAACAGATATGCAGTGTGTTTTGGTGGTGATGTCACAACAGTCTTCAGATGAATGGTACACATTAGACACAGTCTAAACAAACCAGGGAGGGAGGGAGAGGTAGAGAAACTCAAAGAATGAGAGAGAGAGAGAGAGAGAGAGAGAGAGAGAGAGAGAAACAAACAAAAAAAGAGGAGAGCAAGGGAAAAAAATGAGGAACGGGTTTCCCGCTCTCTTGTAACTCTTCCTAATCGGCTTCACCAGTTGACAGTTTCAAGACCTCAATCTTCCCCACACCTCTCCCGCTACTCTGCCACAGTATAAAGTTAACAACAACCACCAGCTACAGGACAGTAAATTTTGGCTTTAAGTACCAAGTCTGTTGATTCAGTTAGTCAGTTTGGCAGCCAGCCAGCCTGTTCATCACCATTCTCTTTCATTATAAAAATCACTTTGGCAGGTATGTAATTTTGCATCCCACAAGCCATTGTGGTCAGATGACTTTAAATTATTTTAATGCTCTGCTCTGTATTATCTTCTCCTTTTCAGCCTAGCGATAAACTGTGACATAAGACAACATTTTTAACAAAAGAATTACATATTTATTTCCACTGTAATCCAAAAGTGCCTTGAAGTAATCTGATTACATCACTCTTATTATACTAATGTCTTATCTAACTGAGTAGAATATTAATAGTGGCCAGCCGACCAGTGATTATTTTTTCAAATGACCTACCTCAGCTTATCCTGTATCAAACTTCCCCCTTCTCTCTCCTGTCACTCCCACCAGGATTTATCCATCCTGCCTCACCCATCCTTCCCTCCCTTCCTCCGTCTCACCTCCCCGTCTCTCTTCTCTTACCTCAGTCGATGAGAAGAAACTGCGCTCATTGTCAATGCAGACATTTCCAGTTCAAATCTGGTTTTGAGTACAGCTTTAAATATCTGAACTAGTTGTGGAGTGCTTGGTTTGTCTTCCTCCGGCACTTGTGCCTCCACAAAACTGGACACAGCATTGGCAAGATGGGACGAATCAAGCACTCTGCATGTAATTTGAAGTATACAAAATGTACTCTACTATTTTCTCCAGCACTGATTCAGTTACACAGTCCAATCCAATCCAATCCAACCAAGTGCAACACAGTCCAATCCATTCCAAAATTATACAGGCAGTCTACTCCAGGCAACATTTACAATGCAGAGGTCAACCTGCAAATGGTTTAGGACTATACAAAATCTATCTGCAGAAACAAGACTGTACCATTCAGAGGAACAGGAGGAGGGGAAACAAAAATGGACTCAACCACTGTAAACTGGAGAGAAAGAAGAGCACCACACATGGTTTTAGTCCAGAAGGGGGGCTGGACCCCTGAATTTACCTCCACATTCAAGCTGGTTCGCCCAGTTCAGTTCAACCTCGGGGGGTGGAATGCACACACACACACACACACACAGCTTCATGTTTTCCTTGTTCCGTAACCTGACACGTAAAACTCTAATCAAGACTTGCTCACAGCAGACACACACACACACACACACATGCATGCACACTCTACCCTACAGATCCTTCTTTCCAAGAAGGGACCATGAAAGGCGGGAAACCTCTGCTTTGCAGCTCCACACACTTTTTACATTAACTCACTTTCTCCTCTCTCTTTGTAGACCCCCCCCCTCCCATTCTGTCTAGAGCCAGTGTTTCACATTATGAAAACAAAAGGACTTGTTCTATATTCTCTGGTTTCTATCTTCTGTCTGACCAGAAAAGTGCTGTTTTTCTCTCTGTTTGCTTTCACATTATACATAGAGAGGGAATGATGAGAGTTGCAGCATGAGTCCAGTTTGTCGATATACACTTGAACACACACTAAAATACAGCTATACAACTTTGGATTTTGTTTTTTTTATGATGGTAGTTCGATACTACATTGATTATGCAGTCACATCATTGTTTGTATTGGTAATGCCTGCTTGTACACAGAAGACACTCACACCACACACAGTCTTCGTTTCTTTGTAATCTCCACAGACAGATATCATGTTTGCATGCGCATGTGTGTGCGCACACACACACACACATCACAGCCACTTACCTTGAGATATTGTCTGGAGAGCAGGCAGAGATGCTTGTTTCTATGGAGTCAGAGCTGTCCACACTCATTGTGTCAAAGGCCTGGTTGTCACGGTAACCAAAGGCATCAAGATAGACATTGGTCTGGGAGGCTGCCCGTGAGCCAGGCTGACCTGAACAAACAGACACACACATGCAGAGAGAGAGAGAGAGAGAGAGAGAGAGAGAGAGAGAGAGCAAAAAAGAGAAAGAAAGAGATTGAAATCAAAATCAATGTCAGCAACATGCATTAACTCTTAACTCCTTTTGTCTGTATGTTTGTGAGTATGAATGTGTGTTTTACCTGTCTGTGCCTTTCCCTCTGGGACTACAGTTTGCCCATAAGGCACAAGCCTTGGTTCACAATGCCCCGCCACCGTGAAACACACTCACACTCAAAAAACAATCCAGTTTCTAAATGTGTCCAAGTGGTAGGATGCACAAACAAATCCACTGTATCAAACAGCAGGGAACATGTCCCTCACAAAGGAAGAAGGACAAATCAACTACAATAACTGCAGAAACACTAACATTTACAATACCTTCCTTAAAGGTTTATGCAGTCCAAATACGTTTAGAAAGAAAATGAGTTTGAATCCTTACAAGACAGAAGGGTGGTCTGAGTACTTTGGAGGCAGAAGCTCATTTACTGGCTACAGGAAGAACACACACACATACTCTTCTGATACCATCTGCTTCAGACAGTAGACCCACCCATCTGATGACCCAGCTCAAAGGACCAAAGGGACCATGGGACCAGATAAATGTGCCAGTGCCAGGAAAACAGCACTATTACTAAAGACACAAAAACACTGCAGATATTTCAAATGCTGATTTGTTTTCTGAATATCTGTCTCAAAGAAATTCAATAATTAAACAATTATCTGTGAGACACAAACGCTGCTTGGATGCTTGTGGTTACACACAACATACAATTTCACCTATTAACAATACAGGATGTTGCATTTCTTAGTATTTTTTGGATGGAATTAACCTCTTCCTCATTCCTACACTATCTCCTCAGACAAATAAATAAATGAGAGACAGTCTAATCCTCCACAACACACACACACACACACACACACACACACACACACACACACACACACACACACACAAGTTGGCATGTGTGCAAAACTGCGGCCTCCCTTCCTCCACATACTTCCTAACAGGGAATGAATGTGACCATATATGGGGCATTTTCATGTTGCATTGCTGAAAAATTTGTTTATTTCAGACTACAGCTGATTATGTGTGTGTGTGTGTGTGTGTGTAAGTGAGAGAGGGGGGCCCTGTACCACCTGGCATTAACATGCATCCTGGGTGATCCAATCACAAGTGGACAGCTCTACGGATGTCTGTTCACACATGGCATCAAAAAACATTTCCACATGCATCTCAAGTCACCATTTTTTGATCAGATCTCACTTCTCAGCTCTATATACAAATAAAAACATATCCTACATAATTTCCCCTTGCAAAGTCCAAATGTGTGTTGTGTTTTTTTATTTCATGTTTTTGACTTAATCTAACAGGCGTTTAACAAAATGAGACTTGCTCACTCAAGCCTCATTTAAATGCACTGTCAATTAGGCTGCTTATGGCATATCTCACATCTGTAAGTTATTTCTGTCATTTCCTACCAAAGCATTTTGTTGCACAAAATTTGAGGGGCTCTTAAATAAACACAATAAATCATTTCCTACCAAAGCTGATATATTGTATTTAAAAAATATACTATTGTGGGTAAACAGTTTCACATTATTACAATGGCATGAAGGCAGAAAATGCATGTCTTGCACTGTGAACGAGGGGATTAAAGCAAGGGGCATTTGGCTGGAGCAGTGCGTAAGATAGAGGACGTCAGTTGAGTGGGCCGTCCTTCAATGAATCCTGGGACACATGTCTATTGACACTTCAAATGGGATGTAGACAAAAGTGTCCCAGACCACCTCTGAATGTGGCCTGAGTGACTGGATATCCAGATGCCTTGAGGTATAAATAAGAAAGGTATAAATGGGCACATTTATACCTGTTCTTATCGGTGACTGGATCACCTATTGATAGTTTTCAGTCATGTGACTTGCCGGGAGCCCTGGAGGGCAAAACAACATTCCAAGATGACAGCGTGCAATGGACTCTCTGCTGACAAACAAGAGAATAGTCATTTAAATCACCTGTCAGCAGCCGAGACAGAAAGATATCGAAATAAGTTGGAAGTGTTGGGCACCTGTGACCCGTATGCAGCACCGGCTGCTGTATACGAGCCGTTAAACACCGCCATGTGCCTGCCGGTTACCGGTATTTCCGATCGGGATGGGTAAATAATGCCACCGTTTGGGAGGTAAAGGACAAGGCATTCTTCATTATAAAAGCAAAGGTGAGTGCTAATTTAGCTAACACTAGCTATCAAATTAATTTTAATTTACGTCAATTCATGAGTCAGTTTCAGGGACGTTGTAGTCAGTGTGTAGCACAGTGATTATTTTGTCAGGTAAAGTCATTTAATATGAGATAAATCTGATCAAACATTATTTTCCAATGCCAGGTAAACCATTCCTACAGCTTAAATGACCCCCCCACTAACCGCCTGTGTTACTGTGGAGAAGGAGGGATTGGTGCGTTTTGGTCACTGCACTTGTATGGCAGGTCTAGGAGAGGTGTGTTCACACGTAGAGTTAGCTGGCTTCGCTGCAAATACATGTGTATTTGGAAGGCTGCCATGATTTGCTCTCCCCGGGGACCGAGTTGCGTTTGATAGCGCTGATCCACAGATTTCTCCTCTCAGGGTTGTCTTCATAGGACGGAATATGGTAAAAACACAACCCCGGCTTTTCTCCGCGGTGGTTTGTGCACCCAGCCGCACAACAACTGTCCGGTATTTTCGAGTAGTGTGTATTTCTCTGGCTTGTTCTAAGCCTGCGGGTGGCGGGCAAGTGTACTGTTTTGCCCTCCAAGGGGGCGTTCCATACGGACCGTGACGTCACATGAAAACTATCAATTTCTACAATATACATCTTAGTTGTCATTAGTCATATTAGTCCAATTATTAGTATTACTCAGTCCCAGTACAATCAGACCTATAATTATCATTATTACTATTCTTGCTATCATGGTTCTTACTATTACTATAATTATTATTGTCAGAAGTGGAATTATAATTACTAATAGTATTACTATGATTATTACTGTTGTTGCAACCACTATTAGTATTGTCGTTATTGTTAGGGGAGATTTTGGTCCATGGATTGAGCCAATATCTGTGGGGTTTCTGCAAAGTGCCTTGAGATAACTTTTGTCATGATTTTACTTTATACAAATAAAATTGAACTGAATTGAACTGAATCACCCAGGAGGCATGTTAATACAAGGTGGAAGCCAGACAAAGAGTCTGAATGAATATGTGTATTTGACTCGCATAGGCATCTTTATGTATAAATTAACATGCCTGTCAGTGTGTATTCATGTGTGTGTTTGCGTCAGGGTTTCCACTTTATGTCAAATGACTAATATGATTTTTGTTGTAATTTCTTAAACACAACATTTTTTCCATGATCAAAAATGTAAATATACTTCAGATTCAGATGTCATATAAAAGTTAGTAGTCCTGTTTTAGTCTACGGGGCAAGTGAACATAACATGAACACAATGGAAAATAAATATTACTTTTGGTAAATAACTAGTGGCTAATTTTCTTTCAAATGAGGCTGACAAAACTGGTGGATGGTCCATATGCGCATGTGAGGGTGCATGTGTGTACCTTTATGCAGACGCCTTGTTTCTGCTTCCTTGTTAGACACAGAGAGCATTCTGGGTAGAATACTGCCACAGCTGGAGCTCTGCATCAGAGGCTGATGGGACTGCAATGAACAGAGAAAGCCTAAAATCAGTATTTAAACTCGTTCTCTATTAAAATGAATTTTCAGTGCATCTTGTAACTCTGTGCATAATATCAAATAAAAGATTTGGAAAAATAATTTACAGAGAGCGCGACTGAAAGACAGACATGTGTAAAGTTTATTGTGTGTGTGTGTCTGTGTGTTTCAGTGTGTACCTTGGAAGGAAAGCTGCGTCCCAGTGTTGAGCAGGTGAACTGAGTGGGCAGAATGGGTGTGGTTTTCTTTCTGGGTAATGTATCGCTCATATGGGTGCCACCGTCTTTCTCACACCTCTTCCTCTCCTCCAGCAAACGGAAATGCTGATCACACACAGACACACACACATACAACCTGCTCAATATCAGAGATAAAACAGCACATTTACAATTACACTGTGCCCAGGAACATAAAGACACACACACACACACACACAATCCCCCACGCACACACGCACACACACACACACACACACACACACACACACACACGCACACACACACACACACACACACACACACACACACGCACGCGCACACACATTTTACCTGCCTGTGTCGGTGATGGTGTTTTTTGACAGGAAGGGGGGGAGGTGGAGAATCAGGGAGGGAAGGGGAAGGGTCTCGGTATGTCACCATGTTCTCTGGCCAATGGACAGAGGGTGTTTTGGGGAGGGGGTGGGGATTCAGTTGAGAGGAAGAAGAGGAGGAGGAAGAGGGCTGACAGTCGGTAGGAAAAGGAGAAAGACAGAGCTTTGAAAAGAGGAGAGTATCACTGTTAGAAAACTGAAAGAGTACAGAAGAACTTCCAAAAAAAAAAAGAAAAAAAAATCAGATTTCAATATACTATGCAGGTAGGAAAACTGAAACAAAAACAAATCTGTACAACACTTGCTGTCATACACTCACACTTTACACATAATCGCATACTAAAATAAACACGCAAGGCATTAACGACCCACACACACACCTCATCCTCTGCTGGTTTGGGGGTGCTGCCATCAGGGGAGGGACTAGGCTCGGATTCAGGGGAGGAATTGACCAGAGCGGGGACAGGGGTGGGTTTAGGTTCCCCGTCAAGCTGTGAGTAAAGCTCATTGATTTCACTGACTGTCACATAGCCCTAGAAAGACAGGGTGAGGCAGAGCATGGAGTGATTCAGCCATACTAAGACATGTTATTTCAGCAATGCACGGTGAGAAGAAACTTAAGAATTAGTTGTTAGAATGATGCAACATTTGCTTGCATTTTTATCAGATTAAGAGCAATAATTTGAAAAAAACATTCACAAACAGTAGTAACAAACAAATCACTTGTTAACAATTAAATGAGAAGAGCATACAAGACATTGAGGTTAACCATTCAAAGTGATCTTATGTGGTTATCTCACTAATTAAATACAGTGTGAGTATGAGCTGTGGATAGAAAGAGCTGTGTGCAAATTCCAAGAACTGCCATTCTGTCTTACTACTTTTCTACCCTAGACTGGTGAACAGGCAACTGACTTTCAATTACAGCTCCATCAATTAAAAGACAGAAGAGAGGAGAAGCAATTAATTAGAAAAAAGGATGGAAAGGAAGGAAGAAAGGAGTTGACTGAAAATAGAGTTTCTCAACATAGAGACAAAACAGACAAAAGTAGGGATGGATAAGAAAAACAAGAGAGAGTACCTCAATATTCTTGAGAGAAAGAAAGGAAAGGAGAGATGAGAGAGCTTGCAAGTCAGCAGGAGGAGAGAAAGTGGTAGAGGTGCTGTCACAGCAACAGTCGCTAGGAGACTGACACACATCAGCCAGAGAGGCTGTATCCTGCGACACAGAGAAGGAAATTCCATCCATAAGAAACTATGTGGCTTGCCCTGCTTAAGAGCAGGACAGATCTCCTTTTAAACTGACAGCTGTCAATATAAGTACCTCCTTCAGAGTGAAACCACGCCCTCCAGTAAGCTCTGCATATTTTCTTTCCAGAGCAGCAAGGTTTTCTTTCTCCTAAAAGATCAAAAAAACAAAAAGGCTATCAAAGCCACTGACAGGTAAAAAATTACCTCAGTCGTCAAGTATGTGGCAAACGTAATATGCATGGGTATACACACAAACGCCCACCCCTCCCCCAAAGTACCCTCTGCATCATGACTTCGAGGTTGCTCCTCTCCTTCAGGAAGCTGTCCTTCTCTCGCTGAGCCTGCTGGGTAATCTGTGCTGCCTGCTTCTTCAGAGTCAGCAACCGCTCCTGCAGCAACAGCAACAAAGAAATTATTACATGTTTATGTGTAGCTCATTGAATACAGCATGGCTCTGACACTCTTGTTTCAACCCAAACAATTTTCTTTTCTGTGGAGTAGAAATTCCTTGTTAACAAAATAATGTACCATTGTATGTTTTTTTCCATGTTTGACACAGATACACATACACATATACAGCTATTACCTTGCGTGTGACAGTGCTGCGCTGATAGTCAGCAATATCGCGGAGAAGTTGCTGTGTGTGTGTCTCCTTCTCCTCATCCTGTCTGCTCTCTCTCTCCAGCTGCTGGAACTCCAAGTCCTCAAAACGCTTTGTCTCTGCCTCTAGTACCTCACAGTCCTAACACACACACACACACACACACACACACACACCAAATAAAGGTTTAAAAGACACATGCATGTATACAGGGCTAACAAATAATGACTTAGACACAGGGAATCCTGCGTGCAGACGAAGATAGACAAGAACATTATGCGAGGACTTGCACACAAACCTACATACACACGCACCATTTGCATGCATGCAAACGTGACATATAAAGGATCCAGAAATGATAATGATATACATGCATATACACACAGAAACATGGCTTACTAAAATGTTCATAGGGTTATCTACAAATTACTAAAATTGTCTCAAGTGAAACAAATCATATAGACTGCTTCATGGAACACTTTACAAGAGAATAAATTCATATACAAGACTGTTAATTAGCAACTGGACACCTTTAACGTTGTCTTCACTGAACTGGAAGGTTACGTAATATTAAAACACACTGTTCTTATCAATTTCTGTAAAGTCAAGTTTTTAGTGAGATTTTTGATAGTGTAATAGGACTGTCTCAATTTTCAAATACCACATATTTAGTGAAAACCCTTTGAAATGAAACAGCATTGGTTGGGGTACAAACTATCTTACTATCTTAAACTAAAAAACTATCTTATCGCAGAATACAGTACACAAAGACAGACAAGGAAAACCAGACACACAGACACCTGATGTTTCATTGACACAGTCATGCAGAGAACATAACCACTACCTAACCAGTAATACAGTGGGCATGCAGCATGTTGCTTAAGTATTACCTCTGAAAAAAGACTCATGTCGCCCCTCCAAGAATACATGTAGGCAGCTTTTAAAGGCTACTACTGATCTGGAAATCCTTGTCAGGACAATGACTACAAACCCCTCAAGAAAGATGCTCACTTTTTGGCAAATGAAGTCACCGATTAATGTACTGTTGTGTGGCAAGATGATTAGTGGTAGTTTCACATCTATGTGTCTTTGGTATGTTGCTGTGTTTTTGAGATGATGCAAAGCTAGAAAGCACTGTCCATGTAGCATACTGTACATACAATGAGCTTAAATATGGAAATGTACAAGGTGAAACTGTCTTGATGATCAGAAAGCAGTTACAGGCTCATCATAGAGCTCATTTGCCCAAAAGTCAGTGTATTAATATAAGAAACAGAGGTCTTAGCCTGTAACTCTGAGAAGCTTTCTACTCTTGGTGAAATGATGACATCAAACATGCATCAAAATTCATGGGAGAGTTGGTTAGGGGAGGTGTAAGATCAAAGGTAGCAGTAAGCAGAGAGGGAGTTCACTCAGTAAGGAATATGGATGTTCATGCAAATGTGTGCATGTTTACGTGCATTTTTAAAGTACAACTAAAGCTATGTAAGCATTCATGAGTGTGTGTTTCTTTGTATGAGTCTGTTCATGTGAACATTTATGTCTGCACTGTTTTGAGTGTATACATTTTTGCATGCAAGACTGCATACTGTATGCATGTCTATGTTTCTGTATGTGTTCTTCTGAACAGTAGCACCTCAATTATCCAACCTCCGATTATAAGGAATGTTGGTCAACTGCACGGCCATTTCCTTTTTTTCTCCCCTCTCACTACAAGCTGTGTGCTACTCTCCAGTAGCCTACAATACAGTAGCCTGCTAATCTAATTCTGTTGCTGTTACAGTATTGTTCTCCAATAAAACAACTCTATTATTCATTGGTTAGTTTGTTCCTGTGTGCGTATGTGCATTGCTGCCTCAAAGTGATTGCCTAATGTCACAAAGTGCTCACAAACAACTGCTTTTTTACTGGCAGATACGCAGGACCTGTTTGTGCTGGTTTAAAGACTGTTTGTTCTTCAGTAAATGAGTCTATTATTCAGTGGTCATTTTGTTCCTGCATGTGTGCATGTGTGCATGTGTGTGCAACAGTCACAATCAACAATAATTTTACTGCCCGGCCTACATATTTGTTATGTGTTTTAAAGGCTATTTGTACCACCGAAGTGTTTGAAAACCACTAAAAATATATTTCATTAAATAGATTTTTTTTGTTCTTCCCAAAAGCTTTGGTGCATTTTGATGCATGTTTCAATTATCCAAAATTTCAGCTATCCAAAATACCTTCCTTCCCAAGAGGTTTGGATAATCAAGATTCTACTTTGTGTTCTGTGTTCATATGTCAACACGTATGCATGCATATGCATACGTATTCACACAGGCAAGTGTGTATGTTCCTGTGAATGTGTGCATGTATGTGTGTATGTGCGCACATGTACTGACCCTGGCTAGCTGCTCCTGCAGGGGTTCCTTGGTGGCCTCAGGGCAACTGTCCAGCTGGGAGCGCTGCTCACACACACTCTGAGCCAACCTCTCTACTCTGCCCCTCTCTGCCTGCAGCAACTCACACGCCTGGCACAGGCACATACATGCACACATACCGCACAAATATTCATGTACACATTCATATTTGTGTACATAAATATATACACACACACACGCACACACACGCACACGCACATAAACACACGCACGCACGCACGCACGCACGCACGCACGCACGCACGCACGCACGCACGCACGCACGCACGCACACACACACACACACACAGGACAGAGAGAGGATGGCAGGGTTAGTGGGAGTGGGGAGCCACAGTTAGTTACTACGGCAACCAGGGCTGCAAGACTGGCATAGAGGTGAGACGGAGGGAAGCTGGATGGAAAAATAAAAGAATGGAGAAGGGGAGAGGAAGTGCAAAAGGGAATAAAAACAGGAGGGAGATATCAAAGGTGTCCTGAATCCAGTCTCTGGCCTTTACTCCCTCAGTGTCTTCCAGGAAGGTGATGGAAAGGAGGGAGAGAGGTGTGGGAGAAGGGAAAGGGCCGGGAGGGAGAGGAGGGAGATGCAGAATGGTTCAGTGGAGGGTGGACTAATGACATGTTAATGGTCCTCTCTACACATATAACATACGCAGACATCCAAATACTTTACAAGCACACAACCCCAACTTGCAACACCATCTAAACTAATCATTCTTACTCTCTCTCAGTTCCACGATGTTGTTTATCATGTATCTACCAGCTGCGGGGTCGATGGAAATTTCAGAACCAGGTCAGGACACCCAACAGAGGAGAGGGTGCCAACCCAAAACACATACACACACGCACAAAATTCCACCCATTTATCCACTTACACCTCCCACCCTGTCACTGATATTCTATATTGGTATAAATGCACACACCCACACACGGTGCTCTAACTGTGAAGTCTAAGATAGGCTCACTTGGTGACCGCTATACCCTGGGCAGTATTAGCAGCAGTATATTTGGACCAGAGATGGCATGAGAAGGATTAACACCTTCCAGTTAGTCACATGACCATTCAACATATGTGTGTGTATTATGTGTCTGAGGGTAGCATATATATTTTCAAACACACTTGTACACATGCACAAATCTCATGATGGGAAATGTATATGCTGTTGATATTATGTTAAGTATATGGCATATAAGGTTTTAAAATGCATGCCTATGGGACTTTTTTCCCCACCAGGAATAGTATCTGTCATCTCTCCTTTTGATTACAAATATCACTTACCACTCTCTTATAAAAACAATGTTAAACAATTTGCAGAAAATGAATCACTCAACATATTAGTCTCGAGACCTGCCTTGGACGCCTTCTGTGTTTTTCTTGGTGGGTTTTGGTCTCCATGTTGGTAATTTTACTCTGAAGAGTCTGTGAAATGTTCCTCTCCCTCTCTCTTACTGTTTTACAGTTCACTGTGTTAAATATAGTTAAATGAGTACTGTTAAATACCTTCTCTTTTTCCTGCTGGGACTTGGTCTCTAGGTCAGCCATCTTGTTGTGGAGTGCCTCCAGAGCATCTTTCTCCTGCTGGAGTGCAGCTAGCTCTGACTCCTGTTCACCCTCCACCAGAGCTTGCTCAACCTCCACCTTGGATACACACCAGTTGGCGATTCAATGAGCAAATTAACTGATCACACAAACAGTGAAAATACCAGTCAATCTATCTTCTATTACTACTTCTATTTTACTCTGAGGACGCAAGGAAACAATGTTTGATTAACTGTTTGTTCCTCAATATCCCTCAATCTGACCTTCTGATCTTAACTCAGCATTCTGCTACTGAAAAAATATATTAATAAATTCTACTGGGGTGACCCATCTTATTCTGCTTTTTTCAAGACACTTGATCCTCAAAAACACTTGAAACAAGTGATATTACTTATTGGATACAAGTGTAATTATCACACTTCAGAATTTACCATTTGTTTTTCAACAAACAAGATTTCAAGGCTCAAAATGTCAAAGTGTCTAGCTGTCCATACTGCCTCACTGCCTCCACCACTCCCTCTCGCCTGTCTCCGTAGTCCCTACCTCTCGGACAGATTCCTCCATCTGGTTGTCTAGCTCTTTGATCTTCTGCTCAAGCTCCTCCATGTTGTTTAGCACCTGGATCCTCTCCTCCTCCACACGTCTTACTTCCTCTTCTGTGTGCCTCACCTCGTGTCCCTGCCGATGAACTCCATCATCCAGAGCCTGGTTATAACATTTAGGACAGACACTAGTTGAACCAAAGTTTGAATTTAGTTGTACCATAACAGCTTAGTGGAACATTTGCAGCAGGAATAGGGATTACTAGTCAAGAATTAACTGTGATATTCATTCACAGATTATGAACATCTTTAGCTCAATAATGTGGTCATTTAAAAAGGGGAATGAGTGTGGGAATGGTTTCCCTATCATTAAATTAAGTTATGAAATGCTTTCACCTTTATTTGCAAAATTACAATTTGCCTTCCCAGTTCATTCCCCCATTACTTTTAAAAAGGGTACCCACTAGACAGTTCAGTATTACATGTCTAATACTTGGCACTGTGCTGAGAATTTTTTAAATGAAAAAAGAATTTTTGTGAAAAATCGTACTCCTCACAAGAGTGGAAAATTTATGCATTTCATTACAAACAAGTTTGTTTAGCTATTAATAAAAGAGGTCAAGTGCAAACACACATGCACAGACATGCACGCGCGCACACACACACACACACACACACACACACACGCACCCAAACAAACGCGTGTGTGCACACACATACACACACAAACACCAGTTGTCAATTTGAGATGGTCGCTCTTGGCCTGCTCTAATTTAATAAGTGGCCTGTAAATATCTCCCACCTGTGTGTGCATCTGTGCACTAAGATGTGTGTGTGTGTAGTTGCACTTCAAGTATTGACAGGAGTGATGCTTGTCACTCTCCTCTCTTCCAGAAAAGGTAAGAGCATAACACTTCCCACTTTAAGCCTGATTAAGCTTCGATAAATCTGTCTAAAGGTCTTGTTAACATGAAGATAGGTGACGAGCTGCCTACTCTACACTTCACCATACACTCCCATCCATTAAAAGTGCTCTGGACAAGACCTTTGAGTGTATACAGTATGTGTTTGTGTAAGGTATAAATTTAGGTACATTAATTGTATTTTGTAAAGTAACTTGAATTCTGAGCCCTATGTATTTACCTGAAATTTTATGACAGATAAAGCTTTGACATCAAAAGAAATGCTGTATGGTTGCACAACAGTGATACTGAATTTCCCCTTGGGGATCAACACAGTATTTCTGATTCTGACATTCCAGGAAGTAAGCTCCCTATTTTTTATACCTCAGTGATCCTCTGTGCATGTGGAGAAGGTGAGGGGGCGGAGCCTCGAAGACTGATGGCAGGTGACTCTGCCCTGTTGTCACGGTGACCGCTGCAGCGCCTCCGTCGTACCTGGAGGTCACTGTCATAACCGTAACCATTTTCCGATCCGGCAGAAGTGATATGTCCATTTGTTCCATTTATGGTTGAAGAGTCTGAGAAGACAGACTCTGGTGCATCATCATCGTCGTTTACCTGGAGTTTCTCAAGTTCCCGATTGATCTTTTGGAGGTCGGCCACAGCGGAGCCAGGACTTGTACCTGTGTCCTTCTCGGCCCGGCCCAGCTCTGAACACAGAGACAAGATGGTCTCCAGCCGCTGACGCTCCTGTGATGAAAACACACACACACAAGCACACCAAAATACACAAAAGTTACAGCACTTACAAATGTAATCCTATGTCATTCAATAGCACTGACACTGTAAGGGACAAAATGCCGATTTTTGCTGCAGCCAAAATGCCCCATGATGCCACAAGGGGCTGGCTGTGTTCCATGAATAGCATAATATATTGCACAGTCAAATAAGTCAGATAGAACTCAAACAAAATGTTGGTTTGAGGTGTATTCAAGTTAAAATACATTTTAACCCCAAGTCAGAAGAAAGCTATACACAACACCTTATATGAAACTTTTCCACTCTATCCTGGAAATTTTTGTATTCATATGTGTTTTTAAACTGGTCAAATTAATCTGAAAAGCTATAACAAAAATAATAATAATAATAATAATAATAATAATAATAAAAACTTTCTATTAAATTCCATATCAGACGGGAAGAAGCGCAGCAGCTGAACCAAACGGCAAAACAAGGCAATAGTTTCCATTGCTCAGATTACCTGGGGGAGCATTGCAGTAGTCACTTCCGCTGGTTAGAATGTCCTTGTTTATTTTGACATACACTCAGTAACATCAAAAATCCTTCCAAATGGTCTTCATTGCCTACAGAATCTGTGACATCTTGGAAATATATGTTTTATCCTTACTGGAAAACCCCACAAGGAGAATTCACTCTGCTTGCCACGATTCTTCCTGCCCTAACAACACAAACTACAGAGATTGCAGTATGGAGGCTGCAAAGTGCCAAAATACTCCCCTATAGGTTCAGCTATAATCTTTCTAGACGGAGTGAGAGACATATAAACCACACAGCAAGCCTGCGTGAGTAATATTAGAGAGGGAAAGGCATGGGAATGAGAGAGAAGGAGGGGGTTTAAAAAAGCAGGAAGGACAGAGATGAGATGAGAGAGAGAGGGAAAGAGAGAGAGAGTGCTAATGAGATGGACAACTGTCAACTGTGATCGGAAGTGTGTATGGGAACAAGACATGTCCACATACAGGAATGAGTATGTGGCTGTGTGTCAAATTGGCATTATGGCAAGAGGTTTTCCAGGGAATGTTGCTCTTAGATGGTACCAGAACTAGTTGGCAAGACAAAAAAGTCTATAAACTCAGAGCACATAAAAAAGGAGAGTGGAGAATTATTAAGAATGTAAAAAGGCCTATATGCATGCAGGTTTTAACACACAAACTAACATACACAGCCCTTTAATAGTATATTATATAGACCAGGAGCCGTAGTAGCAAAACAAGCCTGTATCAGCTTGTCACCTTGTCCTGTTCTGATAGCCACAAGCCTATTTAGAGCTGTTAGAGTGACCAGCTGTCAACTAGTGAGAGAGTGAGAGTGTGAGAGGGAGAGAGGGAGAGAGGGAGAGAGGGAGAGAGGGAGAGAGAGAGAGAGAGAGAGAGAGAGAGAGAGAGAGAGAGAGAGAGAGAGAGAGAGAGAGAGAGAGAGATCATTAAAGACAGCAACTACAGAACGAGAGGATGGAGAGAGTCAGAGACAAAAGAGAAGAGATAAGAGAGATTATCTGGAAGAAGAGCGGAAACAACCGGAGAAATATGACCTGTAGCTTTGGCAAGCTGACTCATGGTGGACTAATATAGGAGCACAGAGGTTTACACTGTGCTCTTTCTCTCCCTTTCTTTGCACATTTTAAGTGGCATGTTTCATTACATAGAAATCAAGTTTTTTTTGTAAGTGCCTGTAAAATATTTCCATAGAGTGAGGTTAGATATTACTTTCTTATCACCTCTTCTCCCCTGTGTCTTCTCTCATTATCCGCTCTTTTTTATAATCTGTGGTAAACATTACATTGATCTTTTCTTTTCAGTTTAGCCTTTGTTCCCTTCATTCTAGTTTTGTCAGAAAACTGCTGTTCTTTCCAAATGCTGAATGGGTGATACTCAGAGGTCATCAAAAAATTTATTTGCATCGTTATGCTGAGGGGCACATGACACACGAGCCTAAACTTACTATATCAGTATAGAGAAAAATCAAGACAGTCAGTCAGTATATTTTTCTGAGAGTATCTGGATGCATAATGGCACCAAGTGTCAGAGATGAAAATAAACATCACAGACAGTGGACATACAGACTTGTACAAACATCTTAAGATACAAAGAATACCATTCATCTGTATAACCGCTAGAGGGCAGACTAACTTAAGATAATCAAGACAAGCGTTCCATCAACTCTTCAGGCTAAAGCATTCAGGAGTTTGAACTAGAGATGCCAATAGCTCACACTGCACAGCCCAAACGTTCTTATAAAAGCAGCTCAGCTGTTAAATATTAGTCAGACTCTTGAAAGAAACAAAGAATTTGCTGACTAATTCTGTGGAAGTTTACATTACTGTTGGATTCACACTACAGAGGAAGATTCTCACTTTCATCACAAGGCCTGAACTGAGAATATCTGTTTTTAAATTAAACCACATCAAAACATATGAGTACTAATTATACCAGGAATAGACCCAGGCCCAATTCTAAGTTCTGGCCCAGAACTGAAAAATCACTGATGTTGAATGGGTCAACCACAAACCACAAATTCATCTGCAATTTGGACAGAACTGGGAAAACTCATTGGAGAAATGAAAGCTCTGCACGCAGCTAAAATCAAATATAATTAAGTCTGCTTGAATCAGAACTTTGTGGAAGGCTTAATTTAGATCAGCATTAATCTCAGTATTGCTGGGTGGGTGTAAGTTGGCTCTAAAATCAGACATGGGCAAGTCCAAAAGATGTCAACATGTTCACATATACAGTCCAAGCATTCTGAACATCACTTTGTAGTTTGCTGAGGGCAGTTTAGGTTGTACCATAAACTACTTTTTTACAGTGAAATGGACACCAAATGTCTGGCTGAGAACTGGTAAAGTTCACTTTACATGTGTCAGACTGTGGCTATGTGAAAGTCAAAGGCTAAGAAAGAGAAAAGGACAGAGATTACGGGTCCAAGTCTCATTATATGTTGAGCATGTGTGTGTGCGGGCATCTGTGTGTTTTTCCACCTGCTACACTACAGCTCTGCTCTCTAATCTGCTTGGTTTCTCTGCTCCACATCTGACTGATGTGTTCTGTGGCTCTTCAGTGGTCTGAACCACACTGGGCGGACCTCCAGATGACTGACACAAACACACACACACGCACACAGCCAGAGTGAAAGGGTAAGAATAGCCCTGTTAGTATGGGCAAGCTGCCAGAGGCATCTGCCTGGTGGTGAACTTCCCTTCGTGTATATGTGTGTTAATCTCCCAGAGAGAATATGTTTGGGAGGACAAGGAGGAGGTTAGAGTGAAGGCAGGCATTCCTGCTCTCACTCCATCTCCTTGTGTTAAGTGTGTGTGTGTGTGTGTGTGTGTGTGTGTGTGTGTGTGTGTGCGTGCGTGTGCATGTTTGTGTGTATAAAATGACATTATCAGCAACAATAAAAGAAAAACACAAAATAACAGTTACCTCCCATTACAAATGATAGATGTTGTGTTCATATAAAAATATAATGACCTGCATTTAAAGACAGACAAACAAACATGTCACAACACATACACATGCAAACACACACAAAAAACTCACCAGTCTCTCCACCTCCTGCTCGCGGAGCCTCTCATCTCTTTGCCGTTGGTGGTAGTCGGTCAGTTCCTCCTTCCCACTCAGCGAGCTGATACTCCCCCTTCTTTCCCTGAAGCCCCCTGGTGGGGTCACCCCCGCTTTGCCAAATGACTGCCTCCTCTCCCCCAGCCCCAGGCCAGGCTCCAAGCCCCCCTTGCCAAAGGAAGACCTCCTCTCTCCAAGTCCAAAGCCTATTGCACTGCTGAGCTCCTGGCCCACCCCACGCCGTTCCCCCTCTGTGGAGACTATACGGCTGGCCGGCTTCTCCGGCTCTGGAGGGCTGGAGCCCGTGGAGCTGAGGGAGCCCACAGAGCTGGTGGAGGTCAAGCTGAGTTTTTTGGCCACGCGAGGGGAAGAGGAGCCCCCTGCCCTAGATGGGATGGTCACATCAGGAGGGGCAGAGGTGGAGGCAGTGGTAGAGGTGAGGATCTTAGGAGAGGAGAGGGAAATGGACAGGACCCCTTCTCCCTGTGTTGTGCTCTGGGTTTGACTCCTGCTGGAGGCCTGCTGGCTCGAGCTGTGACTGAGGTCTGGACCGGCATTTTGGCTACAGCTGATGCTGTTGTAATGGTCTTTACTGAGTTTGTAACCCCCAATGACATCAGACCTTCGTGGAGGCAGTGTTGTCAAGGTCACTAGTCTGGTGTTGTCACGGGGAGAGGGGGAAGGGCATAGGCGTGGCAGTGAGCGGCTGTGCCCCCCTCCAAGCATCCCACTCGCCGAGCCTGCTGAGTACTTCCTGGTTCGGCTGCTGGGTGATGACTCTTGGTTGCCATAGCTACGCCGTCCAAGACGGGGGCTTGAGGGCATGCTGGCCGCACCTCCTGATGATGGCGTACGGGATGAAGAGTAGGAGGTGGGAGGAGGAGAGAGGAGGAAGCTGTCGCTACCAGCAACAGAATTTGAAGACCCACCCCCATTCCATGAGAACAGTAAAGGAGAGGAGCCCTGGTTGTGTGGTCGCCGGCCATCACTGATGCCGAGGAGGGAGCTGTCCTGGTTGCGGCTGGCAGAGGAGCGGGACATCAGAGATGAGGAGGGGTCAGAGCGTCGGGATGGAGAGGGAGGGGCAGTGGATTTGATAGACAAGGGTGGGCGATCAGAGCCATATAAACGTCTCGCCTGCTCCTGATAGGATGACGAGGAGGAGGCAGAAGATGTTATAGGTGTGGAGGGAGGAGACTGAGGATATAAAAAGAGAAAGGAAGATCAAGAAAAATAATCACCTATGGAAAAGTTCTAATATACCAATACTTCAATATTGAGTGAATTTAAAAATAACTACATACATAAATACATAAAGTCACTGAAGCAAACATATCTAATACAACATATAAACAATTTATGAAACTCAAGTTAAAAACATACTTTAACAAAGACATATAACAACAAAAATGGTAGAAAATATGTAACAGGCAGAGAAATGTGAAAATAGTGTAAAAAGGTCATACACTGTAAAATAAAAACAACAACAACAAAAGATTTAAAAGTAGGCATAATGAAAAGACAGTGGTAAAAATTATGGTGTTTAAAGTATGATTTAAGAAGTGAATAAAAACTGAATTTATAAAGGCAGAGCTCAGGGGTAGTTAGTCCTGTTTGTTCTCTGTAATGGAAACTTGACTAATGAGTAAACCCTGAGTCCCGTTAGTAGTGTAAACCAGGATAATGGGTGAGCCCTGCTTAGTTATGTTTGACTCTGCAATGGAAACTCAGGTAATTAGTAGACACCGGTTAACACTGTTTTACTCCAATGAGGAATGGCCTGCAAAAACAGAAACCAGGACAACACACCTTGTATCAGAGCTAAACAATAAGTTGAATGATGCCTGACCTGTGTCATGCTGAAGTAGGAGGGGTTAGCATCCCCATTGGCTTTCAGGCTGTTCTCCAGGGCGATCTTCTTGCGCTGCAAGGTGTCCATCAAATCCCGGAGCTCGGAGGCTGATCGCATGCCCCTCGTGCTGCTGGCTCCACCCACCACTGCATGGCTGTAGTCACTGCTGAACTTCAAGTAGTCTGGAAGGGTTTAGAGAGAGAGGCACAGTGGAAAGGAATACATATGGAGAGCAGGAGACAGAAATACAGGGGAACATTCATGGGCAAGAGAAAGAGAAACAGGAGAGGGAGATGTAGACGACAGGAGAAAGGGAAGGCAGAGTATGGAGGGGAATGGACATATTGAGAGAAATTAAAGTGGTAATAAATGAATACAGCAGTGAGACAGACCAAATGAGAAAATTTAGTCAAATGGGCCACAATTAAAATGAAAAACAAGACAACACTGGACATGGGAAGGAGGGAGATAAACACTCTTAAACCATTAAAAATAATGGAAGCAACCAAGCATTTTCATTAATTCATTTGTGGAAAACCTAAAATGGTCAAGAGATCAGCAACAGGAAAAGAATATGGTAGAGGAGGAAGAGTAAGAATGGGTGAATAGGACAAAATGAGAGTGAGAGGGGAAGGAGAAAATTTGGGTTTGGTCTGTACCTGAAGCTGAAGCTATTCATAGATGGAGCCCTTGGCAGAACAAACCCAACCCAAACAATCCTCAGCTGGCAGTGAATCACCCAGAATAGGAGCCAATGCGCTCTCTCTCACACACACACACACACACGCAAATGGCATGCACGTACACACACAATTGCACAAAACCATCCTTCTGATCCAAAACAAACACACATGTGGTAGTTTAAGTCTAACTTGAGTCAAGTTCCCTAGTTTGGGATTTTGGGAAATGAAAAAGACCACAGAAAACTCTAGAATTGCCTCAAGAGGCCCCCCACCCTGCCCAAAGCCTTGTATTTAAAAAGACTGCAACAATGAGGGGTCTTTTTTTTCCAAGCCTGGAGAAATTCAGATTTAACTTTCTAGAACTAAATTTAACTAAGCAATACTAACCTAAACCATTTTCTGCTTCTCATCATTACTTAACATTCAACTAAGCAGTGAGGAAACTGTTAAGGTCTTGATGAATTTAGATTGACAGCTTTAGTCCCGCCTTCCTGAGCAGTCTTCCAAAAGAGCCCTCCAAAAATACCATTATCATCATCCCAGCCATAAAAATACATGGAAAGGTGTACATGGGTAGGTGAAAGCAATACGAGAGAAAGTGATCCAGGTTTTTTACTTATCACTAGGTTTATGTGGAAAAAGTGCTGCTACAATGTAGACCACCCAGCATTTAACTACCAACACACATAGAACCATAAAACTGACACATGTGGCTATGCCTGAGACAGATATACAAATGTGTACATTCCTTGTACTCATGCCAAGATGTGCTAAAAAAACATCTAGGTAGGAGTGGCAGCATTTAATGTGTGCACACTTGAACTGAGTGCAAAGCTACTGCACGAGCAGCTACTGTTTGTAACAATGTGCACATTAAAGAGGGTTTTCTTGTGTTACCAACTGAGTAATGTGTGAGGGAACATCAAACCTTACATGGCGGAGAGAAATGGGGCAGACATCATGAGATGAGGAACACACGCACGCACGCACGCACACACACACACACACACACACACACACACACACACACACACACACACACACACACACACACACACACACACACACACACACACACACACACACAGACACACAGGGTGTTTGTGTCCATACATGGGCAGATTTATGCTTGAGGTCTGGCTTGTATCAGCACTCTTCTATTCTGTTCTATGCTCAGCTAGACTCACTGTATGTGGAGCTTTTTCCCTGTAGTGTCTCTATCTGAGTGTGTGTGTGTGTGTGTGTGTGTCAAGTGTATGCTATCACACAGATTTGTCAATCTGTGGGATAAAGATAGGGACTTCGCACTCAACATTTTGGTGTGTGTATGAGTAAGAGTGAGAGAGAGCGAGGTATGACATCTCTAAGAAAACATGAGAAAGAGACAGAGAGGGACCAGTGAATTCCTGCCGTCTAGGAGTTTAAAGAGCAAGGAACTCACTGATATATGGCACACACACACCTGGAGCCCACAACCCGATCAATCACAGAGGAGACAGCAGAATCCAGCCGCATCACCATGGTGACATAGCGGCACCAGATGACAAAAACATTCCAATACGCTTCGAATTTAAGTGTGAATAAGTGTGTGTCAGTGAGAGTGTGTGTTTAACAAAGATATATGAGGGAGCGAAAACAAAACCCCTCACTTTAAAATTATACATGTCTACCCCTTCTGACACACACACACTCACACACACACTTAGACACTTACTACCAACTTGCCAATGTCACACATCTGTTTGAGTCATATCTACCTATAACTTTAGCCTGACATCCATATCAGCAGTTAGGGGCAAAAGGTTTTGAGACAGACAGCACTGGAATAACATCAGGGAGCAAGTAGTGAAGAAATGAAGGTGATAGGAGGAGCAAAGAGCAGACAGATAAAGGGGAGGAGGAGGAGGGGATGAAGATGAATGGAGGTGGAGAGGGGGAAAAGAGAAAAACAGCCTGGGATCGAATCCAGTTCAGGGGTCATAGAGAGGGTTCATTAGCCCAGTGTGGTGTCTGCCTGTCAGTGTGTGTGTGTTTGTGTGTGTGTGTGTGTGTGTGTGTGTATATGTGTGTGTGTACCTGTACTGTAGGCTAGTGGGGACACGGGGCTCTTTTGTGGCAGCATGCTCTTCATTCTGCTGGCCTCCTCAGGATGGTTGAAGCGGAAAAAATAGGACTTACCCAGACACAGTGAGTAACCTGGAGAAAAACAAACACATAAAAATAAGTGATTTAACTGAGACAGATGGTTAAATAGATCAATACATGTGCACATACTCTTAGTCCTGTGTCAAAAAGAGTTTCCGAGTGATTCTCAGCATTTGCATCAGATGACATTTACACAGACCATTTGGTGTTTGTCAAAGTCATGGACCAAAGTGTCTTAAAACCACCTACATTCTAACAGGCATTTCTTAAAAACCTTTAGATGCAATTTCTTTGCACTGGTTGATGAAGTCTATTAATGGATGACTTTCACATGCATGCCATCAAAGTTTAACTAATTTCAACCTTTTTGATGTACTCGGTTGTGATATTTCCACACACTGTGCTCCACCAATCCATGTCATCCACCAACACATAGATAGCTCTCACAGAAACAAGATGGATATTGTCAGTTTTGACATATCACAAGTCATGGAACGTAAGCTGTCACTCACACAAAAGTATACTGAATTAGACTTGCAGTCCTACAATTTATGGCATTCACTGTTTAGACCTATATAACACTCTCTACCAATCTTTCAATCCAAGTCTGACTGGAATTTGAAGTATTTGACATCTCATCAAAATATATATTAACTAGGAGAGTCCACTCAGTAGAATGCAGATCTTCACAAGGCGTATCTCCTGTTCTCAGGTGGTCAGACTTAGGCAAAAAACAAACAAACAGCTGATTACTTAGCACTCAAATGCGGAGTAAAACATGTCTTTCAAAGGCTTTGAATCATCACAACCACGAGAGGTCCTTGATCATAGACCAATTGTGAATTTCCCAGTCTGGGATCAATAAAGTATACCTATCTATCAATGACTGTGCACAGAAAATATTAGGCTGATAGGCCCAGTGGTATGTCAGATGAGCTGCACACAGACACATGGACAGACACACAGGAATCACACAGTATCCCCTCCAGGCTACTAGTCTTTGGTTTTATGTACAGAATGCAAATCCTTCACAACTGTAAGGCTTGCAGGTGTTCCTCACTTGACAAATCACTCAGCCAAACACACACACACACACACACACACACGCCAGAGGAAGGATTCTTGTAGAGGATATAAACACAGTAACTACATGATGGCTGGCCATATGTTGTATACACATTCACGCGTAATTTATGATGACTCAAATATAAGTACAGCTTCACGTTTGCATGAGCCTGGATATTTACCCACAGTAAGACATACACACTCACACACTCACATACTCAGCCATTCCAGACCACAGTGTTTGCTCTGGCCATCAATTAGGCTGAGAGGGCCAGGAATTAAACAAGATGTCAGGGTCACAACCTCTGTAATACACACAGGCAGCCACAGCTGTCCAAATACCTCAAAAAGAAAGGGAGAGAGAGTGTGATGCTGACACACACACACACACACACACACACACACACAAGACCTGATGCAGAAAAAATGAGACAGAAGAAGTGAGATGAAAAGCAGAATTATGCTGATGCACACTTTGAAAGAGAGAGGGGTGGACAGAGAGTGAGAATCACAACACTAGCTGAAAAACATCTTGGTGTTTTCACACACACACACACACACACACACACACACACACACACACACACACACACACACAGTCCCTGGGGCCCGGGGGAGTTCAGATTAGCATTACAGTAAAGCTCCACAACATTAGTGAATGTAAAACACAAAAAAGCATCTCCTTAATAGCTCCATTACAGTTACAACAGATTCCTTGGACGTGAAGTCAGACGCAACCACTCAGGGGAGAGAGGGATAAAGAGAGCGAGCGAATGGAAAAAGACAGAATGGAAAAATGTCAGAACCCATTTTCCTTTAACTCTCTCTAAGACGCGAGGCTGGGATGTGTTACAATAAAATGTCCAGGTTTGTTAAAATCGCCACTGAAAAAAACATATTTATGAATAAGTTTCATCAGTGAAACTGGCTCAGTGTGTTATGAATGAACTGGTTAGATAGCATTTAACAAACACAGAGGTCATGTCTGTCTAGAC
The DNA here is from genome assembly GCF_902150065.1 of Myripristis murdjan. Taxonomy (NCBI): domain Eukaryota; kingdom Metazoa; phylum Chordata; class Actinopteri; order Holocentriformes; family Holocentridae; genus Myripristis; species Myripristis murdjan. The sequence continues at coordinate 18,661,133 of NC_043999.1, forward strand.
ACTGAGTCTGTGTGTGTGTGTGTGTATCCAGCTGAACCACTTTCGGCTTTTTTTTTTAAACTTCAAAGCCGTTTTTTCTCAGGACTAAAAGCTAGGAGGAGATTTTAAGCATAGTGCTGAGGTGGAACTACCACACACACTCACTCACACACACACACACACACACACACACACACACACACACACACACACACACACACACACACACACACACACACACAGAGACACACACAAAACATAGTAAGAAATGTTTAGTCTACACAGCTGGACCACGAACTTCTCAAACACACACTCATGTAAACACTATCTCGTAGGTTTGTGCACACACTGTGAGGAAGTGGCATCATGACAGATCAAAACATTATAGTGTGTCAGTGTGTGAGCCAGAGGTGTCCATGTATGCTTGTGTGAGCAACATCTAATAATATGTGTTTTTCACTGCTAGACATGAGTAATGTGTATGTTTTCAAAATGGAGCGCATGCCGTGTGTATCTGTGTGTGTAGCAGCGTCTGCCTAATGACTCACAGCACCTTTCGGTATTTAGCATGACAGCAAACACACCCGCTCTTCAACACACACACACACACACACACACACACACACACACACACACACACACACACACACACACACACACACACACACACACACACACACACACACACTCTACCAGCAGCCCACTCTTGTAAAAATCTAATTTCCTACCCTCAACAGTCTCGCCATGTGCCACAAAAGTGGAGAGCAAAGTGTGCCGTTGTTATTTGCTCACATCCCCCCGGCCACTCCTCCCTCCTTTTCTAATTTCCTCTCAACTCCTTAGCTAACAAATAACTACAAGCTAATCCTTGGCTTCCCTCCTTTTCATCCCTGCCACAAACACAAGCGGAGAATCTGCTGTGTGTGATGGAGTGAAATAGACAAATAGAGGAATAAAGAAATAATCCGTCCAAATGGAAAGCAACCTCAAGGTTCACCCCTTCTCTTTGTCCATCCCTCTTTGAATCATTCTGCTTGTGAGATAATTCGCTAGCCTCATATATACCTAAATGGGAACTTCTAATAAAAATGAAAAGGAACACACTCCCTTACATCATACCCAAAGACTCGAATCTTACCTCATAAACAAGCTAATTTTAAGTTTGCTGTCAACAATAACTTACACAATTTCAATTTTATTTATTTGTATAGCCCAGAATCACAAATACAAATTTGTCTCAAAGGGCTTTACAGAAAAATACACAAAACACATTTCTCTTCCCCCACGCATATACACAGAAATAAACACATAGGCCTACCCCCAACAACAAAAAAGTTCATATCTCATGTCTATTTGCCAATTTATTAGCAAATTTAGAGTTTAGCCTCCCACGTTGACACATGGACCCCGACACATGTCCACATATGTTCATGCCCTCTTCAGCAACAACAAAACTCAACCAAATTAGTCTGTATATAAATTTATAGGCTAATTTAAAGTTTGCCATCTACAAAGTCTGACCTCAGAGTCTTTGAGGGCCCAGATGTAGGAGCCATATCACGTCTGGAGTCAATTTCTCTCCCCATACAGATCTAAGTGACCCAAACTACACTCTCACCACAATGTTATGGGAGGGGAAACTCAAAACTGTTTCTCTATTTGGTTAACACAAGTAGAGGAACTGCCAAATTGGAACCATTACGTTTGAATGAAAAATAAACCAATTACAAAGATCCAACATCAAAACTGGTTACCTATCACTGGTCAGGCGTTTAGTGTGCATAGCAGCAAAACTTCCCCAGAGGAGCTGGAATACAAAGATTCCTGATTTATTTCATGAAAATGGCTTAAACTGAATCAGGAATCTGGCTGCCATCAAAATGTTCTTACTGTAGAGGACCAGTAGCTCACCTGGTAGAGTGTGTACCACTTATCGAGTTTAAGTCTTTAGCGCAGCAGTCTGGGTTTGAATCAAAGCCCTTTACTGCATGTTATCCCCTCTCTTTCCCCTGCTTTTCCTGTTCTCTCTCTAGGCTACTGTCACTATCTAATAAAAGCAGATATGCCAAAGAGGTTCTTGCTGTGCTAGAGTTCTGGCTATGTTGCTATTCTACAATGTGCATGTCATTGAATGTTGCCTTAATGTTGCCATACATGAAATGGTGCACACACATCCCAGTGAAGTGTAAATTGGCCACTAAACCACAAATTAACCCTCTCTGGGCCATCAGGGTCCAGCAATAACATCATATAACAACAAACTGTTTTTTCTCAGGGAAATGGCGTATCAGTCATTCAGAGTACAGATAAGCTATTTTGCTCTATCTGCCTCTTTCACTCACATAAACAAGCACACAAACATACACTGGAGTTGTGACCCAACTTTTTATGGGAAACCAGCAGTGAATCATCTCAAATCTCAACCACAAAGCATCCATCCACCCATCCATCCCTCTACTGGAAGACTGCAAAATGAGTCAACCACATGTATAAACTATTAACAACTTCTAAAGCTATCAATTACCAGGTAATACAAGTATGAAACACAGATAGAAAGGCAGATACACAGATATGTGGAAAGACAAAAACAGTAGCCTACCAAGAAAAGGGTGCATTTCTTACCCTAATCCAAATTTCTTTACCCCTGGAAGAGGCTGGCAGAGACTTGTGAACACAATACCATGAAGAACAAAGGACCAGGTTTTGTTTTCAGGTGTCAGGTAGCCTAACCACAGAGCCTGTCTTTGTAACCATGGGCTATTTCTCTTTGTCACATGCTTTCACAATGGTCTGTGAACTTGGCTACTAGGTTTAATTTAGACCTCAAGGTATGCACACAGCAAGATCATATCCATCAAACAGTGCAGACAACAGGCTACACCCAGAAACTCGTGATTTCCAAACTCTGGCCATAAATCAGAAATTTAATTTACACCATGGCTTACTTTGCACTGCAGTGGAAGTGCTGATGACAGTCTCCAAGAGGATGAAGCAATGAACCATATGAGGTTGTGCTTCACAGTGATTTTATGAACCCTAAAAGATGCTGTTAGACGAGCACTGTGTCAGTGGTTTATTGCTTTGTATGAGACAATGGCAACAAATCATTGCATGAAAAATAGAGGCCATATGTTTCATAAATGTTTCATTTTTAACTGGTAAAAATGACATGCATAATTGCTATTCTTCCATCGTGCAATATGGCCCTAATAATTAAACAGCAGCTCAACAGTGATTTGCTATTAAGTCGGTAATATCCGCTTTGTGTATTAATATTTACAGGTTAAGCGGCCACATGTGTGAGGTTTTTGGGTGTTTTACAGTAGCTTCCAATGTCACAGAGCCAAACACCATCTTATTAAGCAAAATAATTAAAGTCAGCTGATGAACAAATGCTGTTTGCCCAAGCATACTGGTTGGCAGTTATGACGCAAAGGTGACTTAGATACATTTGCGTCAAACACAAAGCACTGAAACTAATCAATTTCGGGTGATAAAGGTGGTGGTGGTGGTGGCATTGACTGCGATAAGAGAACAATATCCAGCCTGTTCAAACAGTATGTGAAGCTGATTTGAAAATAGAAATGTCCATAAACCTTAAAAAAAGTGGGCTTGACCACCGGGAAGCTGAACCAAGCACGGCATCATTACAGCCACCACAGAGAGAGCGCATACCAGCTCAGACACTGGCATTCACACTCAACTGCATCCGTACACAAGACACTAGTTATCCGTGAGCTGTAGAAAATTTGTAACACACAAATTGTAAAGGAAACCACGTATCTGTGACAGAAATGAAGACAAAACTACAACTGAGATTTAAGGAATGTCACTGAACCACTAAAACATCCGTTACCTTTTATCGAATCCCATTCAGTGAATAGCTGTATAACGGCCGGGGAGACACATTTTCTTCCTTATTTACGTCTGGAAAACTACCATGACATTAGCTCAGATAAACTATTTCTAACAGGGAGAAGTGAAAAAAGGTGTATACTCTTGCCGGGAGCTCTCTCTGGTGTTGTTTTCCTCCCTCCTCAGTCGGCCGGTTGCCTCCCAGCTCGTCTTGACGGACTCCGTCTCGAAGTTCACTGATTTACCATGCACGAGACTGAAGCCAGGACTGCACCAACTGATTTTTTAAAAAAGGGGTGACGACTAACTTTTTGCAAGACCAAAATAAATCAAAGACTGTTACGAAAAAGACAGTAACCCTGCTCACAGTTAAAAGGATCCCAGTCTCAATGAACTCAAAGATGTCTTGACTGGAAAGTATTAAAACGAATAGCCTACACCAACCGCGTTAAAAGTCACCTCCCCTGTTTGTAGTTGGTAGGTTCAAAGACTATTAGACGGTGAGGTATTTGGTGGACGCCCCCCACCA